>NC_058407.1:175565533-175715473 GCF_002201575.2 Neomonachus schauinslandi | reverse complement strand
CGCGCCCGCTGCCCACGCCGACCCGCGCCCGCGCACGCTGCCCACGCCGAGCCCGCGCACGCTGCCCACGCCCGCGCACGCTGCCCACGCCGAGCCCGCGCAGCCCCAGGCGGCCACACTGGAGCCCGCAGAGCCAGGCGCCCGCGGGACGGTAGCCGGCTGAGGGCCTGTGACGCCAGATTTCTGGGTAGTTAAGGCTCGGCGCGCTGCTGTTCACGGGGCAGCTCCACGCTGGGATTTCTGATCTCCGAGTGAAGCCAAACATTTAATGCAACGTCCTACATATCAGGGAGCTTAAGTGCTATGGCTAGAGAGGTAACTAAGAAACAGGTGCAAGATTATACCTGCTTGTTTTTTTTTTATTTTTTAAAGATTTTATTTATTTATTTGACAGAGAGACACAGCGAGAGAGGGAACACAAGCAGGGGGATGGGAGAGGGAGAAGCAGGCTTCCCGTGGAGCGGGGAGCCCGATGTGGGGCTGGATCCCAGGACCCTGGGATCATGACCTGGGCCGAAGGCAGACGCCTAACGACTGAGCCACCCAGGCGCCCCATATACCTGCTTTTTAAAAACCGCTGGAAAAGTTTCCATCTAAAAAGGCGCTGGTGAATGGTGGAGTGTGGAAGCGGAAAGCACTCTGGCCCATGGCCTCTGGGCCTGCTCACACGCGGCCAGCTGGAAGGCCCCACGGGTCCAACCTCTGCTACGCGGGGGCTGCCCGTCTCCTGAAGCATTCAAACTACTTCCATCACAGACAGGGGGCCCATCGCTGTGAGGCCCTTCCCGCTCCCGGGCTTCCAAGATCAAGGAAACGCTCGTGCAATGGACTCATGATTCCACAGGGTGTGAATGATGCTCCCGAAAAGCGCCCACCCCCTACCCCCCCGGAGGAGGAGCCCACACTCCTCCCCTCCCCTGTGGACATCTGTTACCTCTGCACACACGGCGCCTTATCCGTGAGGAGACAGCCCACCAGACAGGGCTCAGTGGGCCTAACACTGGGGCCCTAAGGGCAGCACCGCGCTCACCACATGGTTGCGGAGACAGGCTGCCAGGCTGAGGGGCTTGGAAGTCGGGGTCGGAGCCACAAATAACCCGAACATGGTTTTCTTCAGGAAAACATGTGTCCAAACACCCCAAGCAAGTCCCCCCAGCGTCTGAAAAGGCCCCATTACTTGGCGCTATGGGTTCGCTCCAAGATTCTCGGGTGACCACCGAGGCCAGATGACCATGGAGATAAATCAGGAAAGAGCCAGCAGGACGGCCGCAGGTACACGGGCAGACAGACCGCCTGTTGGGGCAGTGGCTCGGCTCCTTGTGCTAGGAGCACCCGTGGGGACGCCCACATGTCTGCACGCCCGCCAAGGCTCCCATCGTCCCACAAAGCTGCAGAGAACCAGCCAGACTGTGGCCTGCGCTGGAACTGAGATGGGTAACTCCATCATCAGCCTACTCTTTCTTTCTCTTGCTGAATGAACAGCCAGGACAAGGAAAGCAAAACAAACAGCTTGGTGGCAAGTGGGGGCGGAAGGCCAGGGAACAGGGATCGGCTGCACATGGGCAGGTGGGACCCCTCCGAGGTGACGGAGAGGTCCCTGAAGTGGGCCGTGGTGAGGGCTTCTACTAAGTATCAGTGAACTGTATTTTCAGAACAGCGGAGTTATATGGTGCCTATCTCAAATAAAGCCATTTTTAAACACGTAAAGGTGTCTTAGTGACAAGAGTCAAGACACACGCAGGGGGTCATCAGTGCCGGTATTTCAGAACATGACATGAGAGGCGGCTCCCCCCAGGCCCCGCAACCACTAATCTTCCCATCTGCGTGGACCGACTTCTCCCGGACAGGTCCTCAGTGGACTCACAGAACATGTGGTCTTTTGTGGTGGGCTTCGCCCACTGGTAAGGTCCCTCCAGCCTGTGGAAGGTGTCAGTCCACCACTCCTTTCTATACAGTGCGTGGGTGTACGTTTCCTTATCCATTCCTCCGTCAACGGACACTTGGGCCGCTTCCACCGCGGCCAGTGTGAGGAGAGCGGCTGTGAACACAGGTGTGCGAGACGCCGGTGGGAGAAGGTGGGCTGGAGAGGGATCCAGGCCAGGCTGGATCTGGGGCTGGGCTGCAGAGGCCGGCCCACATCAGACCCATGCGGGACCCTCTCTTTGTGCAGCTCACGCCGTCTGGCAGAAACCTGCGTTTACGACGGTCCCTGGCCTCACACATCCAGGTGGGCCCGCTCATCTAAGCCTCAGATGACCACACGCAGCACTGGCATAAATACTGCATCTGGCTGGAGCTAGCCGGCCTGCCCTCACCACCCCCACCTCAGCGCCTCGGGCTCTCCCCTCCCCTCGGGACCAGAAATTCAGGCTATGAGCGCCGGTGGTTCTCTCAGCAGCTGTGTTTGCCCTGTGTTTCACCCCTCTGCCCGCGGAGGGCCGGCCCAGCGGCCAAGGTGCCCACGAGAACAGGAGGCTCCTGTGTTGTGGTGGTTCTCGCGGCCCGCCGGCCAGGGACTGGCTGCCGGCAGTGCGAGCTCGTGGCGGCTGCGCAGCCTCTCGGCCAGCAGCAGCTATGGCGCAGACAGAACGCGTTTCCGGACGCTGCAGAAAGGAGCCAAACCATACACCAGGCCTCCCAGCGGAGGCAGCTGGGGAGGACAGTGCGGTTTTCTCAGCTTAACGAAAGAGCAGGAGGTCAGGGCAGGGAGAGGCCAGCTGGGCCAGCTGGGCCCGTCGCTCTTCAGTAGCTCAGACATTTGCCCACGAGGCTGGGAGAGTCCAGAGGGTAGGCTTCTTTCGCTAAATCGGGGCTCTCAAAACCCCCAAGCCCCAAGCTCATGCGAGCAGGAGACAGGATGCCCCAAAGCGTAGGACAGACGTGGTTACTGCTCCCTGGGGACTCACTCTGCCTAAGGCGGCCCCAGATTTCACTTATGGGAGCAACGTCCCCATGACGCCAGCAGAGCCCACACATGAGCACCATCCACATGGAGCGGGGCTCCCACCACACCTCCTGTCCCCAGGAGGGACCCCTCCCTGCGGCAGTGCCCTGGCCCCACGTAGCCCAGCCAGGCTTCTGACAAGCCCGATGAGGCCCACCCACCAGCTCCATCACCCCGAGGCATCCTTCCAACAACCGGGCGCAGCTCTGTAAACCCATTCACAACAGGAAAGGTGGGAGGCCCACGGTCACCAGCTGCACGTTCACACTCAGAGCCCAGAGAGCTCGCCGGGGTCGTGCACAAGGGCTTGGACACCAGCAGGCTGAGGGAGGCATGCCAGCCACGCAGCAGCTCGGGGCACCTCTGCTTGCTTGTGTGCCTTGCTTCCCCTGCTGGCCACACACACTTGTCAGGGCCTGACTCCAGGCTGGGTCCTTCCCTGCGGGTACCCGTAGGCGGGGCTGATGGCCACAGGGGTCTAACAGCAAGGCACCTGGTAACCCTGGGAGCCGAGAGGCGGACACAGGCCAGTGACATTGACAGGGACCCAGCCTCTCCCTCCAGGCCTCAGGTCTCCCATCTCTAGAGGAGATTAGCCCCTGTGGGCGGTCCTCAAGCCTCCGTGAGGCTTCCCGCTCCTGAGCAAGCTCCCAAGCAGTTGCTCGGACCCGGGGCTCTGGGAACAGAGGCCCCAGGCCGGCTTGCTCTCAGGTGCTCATCAGCAACAACACTGTAGGACCCATGTGGGGGGTCCAAGTTGTAAGAGATGTTCAGATGAAACATGGTCTCTGACCCCAGCCTGGGCTCAGCGACCGAGGGGGCCCCCAGGGGCATTCTTTGCCTCCCTAGGGCCTCTGTGGGTTTTCCCTGGAGCTCACGCGGCCGTGGATGCCATCAGTGACCCCAGGGGGCTGCATGCTGCACAGAACGTCCTCCAAGTGCTCCTCTACCTTACGCAGGGCCAGCTGCACAAGGGACGCAGGTGCGTAAAGCGGGCTCTGCATGTTGCGTCTCCAGCCAGGGCTGGCCCGGGGACAGCGGCCAGGGAAGGCACACAAGCCTCCAAATCTATTGCTGAGCCCTTGCTTCCTTTAGGCAGGTCCTCTCCATCAGGAATTTGGGGGCTCCCAGGCCACTTCCTGACTCCGCCAAGGCTCAGGACCGTGTGGACCCTGTCCTCCCTCCAAAATGCTTACCTGCCCTGTGCCCAGCCTCCTTGCCAGGGCGCGGGTGACCAGATGTGGATGACCCGTGCAGGCAACAGTGCCCTGACTCTGCCTGACCCCGAGTGAGGCTCCAGGCACAGGTCTGCGGGACAGTGTGTTCAGGACTCGGGCTCACTGACGTCCACCCTGCTGTCAGGGGACAGAGGGCAGTGCCCGGTCAGGGTGGCACCAATGCTGGCCCTGGAGTGGAGCACACTAAGGGGGAAGGCTTCAGGGGACTTCCCTCCGGCTACACAGGTCGGGAGCACTTTTCCCTATGTTATGGGTGGGGTTTTAGGTCCTATTTTAAGTTGCAGACGTTGCACACTTTCTGGGAGGGACCGTTTTGTGAACGGGCCAGTGTGTGGAGTCTGCAGGAAAACCGCTGGATGCCCACAGACACCGGGGGCACAGGCACACACATTACTTCTTCTGTCTACGAGACGAGGCTACCTCGCTACGTAGGCCGATTTGAATGTTTCTGGGTCACATGGCCAAGCCACACTCTGCTTAAAATGCAATGTGTGTGGTTTCAGTGACTTAAGACTGAATTCCTGTCTTCCTTACAGGACTGTCAGTCTGTGCCTGCCGTTTCCAACGAGCCCAGAGCAGCTGAAGGAGAGTGCAGGCTGGAGACGAAGGAGGCGCGCCGGGCCCCGCACAGGTGAGCTGCCGGCCCTCCCGGCTTTCTTCTCTTTCCCTGCTTCTGGGTGCCCCCCCTCCCCCGCCGGCTTACTGGGACTAAGCGCTGGCAGACAGCGCGGGCTGACGGGTGGTTTCACGGCTGAGCGCCATTTCTCTCTGAAAACTAAGGTTCCTTTAAACTATAGGTTGGCTCCAGTAAAAACTAAAACGAGACCTATTTTTCTAGCATTTCGACCTGGAAGTGACTGAGCGGACTGCTCAGGTCTTCCTCACTAAGCAAAGACTGCCAGTGGCTCTAGTTCTGTGTCCCGAAGACGGAGTCAGAGCAGGCTTATTATCAACTGTCAGCACACACATCTGGGCGCCGACCGAAGCTGCCAGGGGCGCTCCTCGCCCTGCGTCTCCATCCTAGGGCAAAGACGTGGAGAGCTTTCGGTCTGGCAGGGTACAGCGAACGTCTTACACAGGGCACACCTGGAACGTATATGTTTCATGGGGCGCGAAGCCTGGAATGGGGGGCCTCTTTCCACAACCGTGGCGGGGCGGGGTGGGAAGCCCAGACCCGGCCGTGTTCTACCCAGAGGGTGAAGCCTAGAAAGGAAGGGAAGGTTCAAGTTTTCAAAGCAAGCAGGGGCAGCCAGCCTTCTGCACAAGGCAGGCTTTGTGTTCCGGTGACGCTCAGTTGGCTCTCCGCGACCACCTGAATCCCCTCTGTAAGTGGAACCCCCACGTGCCCCCTCGTCTGACAGAATCTTCACAAAGATGCTCGGGGCTGACATGCTGTTGACACACACCCAGGAGCTGATTAATTTGTGCAAGACCACTATGGAGTGAAACGCTGGGCTGTCCACCGCACAGAGGGGCGGTGTTCACCTGCTGCTGGGACAGGGCAAAGACGGAAGCCCACAGAGCAGAGCCCTCCAGGACCTCTGGGGACAGGGCTGGGCCCTGCACGTGCCCCTCAGCCGGGGGCCCGAGGAAGGTCAGGGCAGCAGAGGACGGGGCTGGATGTAAGAGCTGGGGATGGCAGGGCAGAGACCGCCGGGGGAGGGGTCCGCAGGGCCACAGCAACCCCTCGCCAGGCGCTGCGGTCCAGAGCGCAGGACATGGCATCACCGCAGGGGCCGTGTGGGGAAGGACAGAAACAAGGGTCTGGCAGCCAGCCTGGCCTTACGGCGTGCCACGGCCCTCACCGAGCGCCAGCGTCAGATGCCGTCCTGGGACCGGCATGAAGCAGACCGCAGAAGGCCACAGAACGTCAACACCCTCCCGTCTGGTCCAAACGTGTGCTCCGCCTCTTTACCAGTGACGCCACACCCACCCTCAGGCAAGCCCACGCAGGACCCCGGTCGTGGTACAGCCCCCACTTTCTGACAGACAGCGTCCACTTCCTCAGACCCTCCTCCAGATCACCCACCCAACCCCCAAATCCTACAGCAGGCGCCTCTGCTGCGATGCTCCATGGGGCACACGGTTTGGCTCACCCCATCCCGTGCCAGGTGCCAGCTACAGGTGTTCTCGAGCTAAGGCACTGATGGCCCATGAGGACAGGACAGTGGCAGCCGGCGGCCAGGGCCAGGCTCCTCACGAGTGCTCGGTAAGTGTGTGGGAACGGGTGGATGGAGGGTGCATCTTTAAACCAGGGGTGAGTTTGCCAAAGCATGGTTCTCTCAGGCTCAGCTCTGGGAGTTAAGGCTGCCCCAGTGCACTGGGAGGTCCTGGCCAACACCAAGGACGACAGGGCTGTCGGTGGACACAAATGGGCACCCCTAGGCCAGGAGACCCCCATCGTTTCTGCCCTCAGAACCGTCCAGACCATTGGGAAGCTTCTCACAGGCGAGCTGAAAAGAAGGGCCTTGAGTACAGACAAGGGACTCTCACGGTGTCTCTGAACGGCTGCTGAGCAGCAAGGGGACACGGGGGAGTGTGCTCAGGGTCAGAGGAAGATCCCGTGGGTGCTCAGAAGCCCGGGGCTCTGCCTGCCCTCACAGGGGTAAGCCTTCCACAGCTGTGCTCTGGCCTCCTACTTACGCAGGGACGCAAGACGTGTCCACGAAAGCAGCGGGGATGGCGGCGAGGCAGGGTCCTCTGTCCAGGCAGGGACGTCCACCGTGTGAGGAGCAGGCTGCCCCAGCACCAGGTCGGACAGGGAGGAGCTGTCTCTCCTAGAGGTATGTGTGTGCACACGCGTGCGCCTAAGTGTGTCCAGGAGAGACAGAGGAGGTCTCGGAAGACACCAAAGGAGCAAAGTGGAAACCTTTTAATCTTTACACTTCAGGGAGGTCATTTTCCCCAAAGCCCATAGAAGACATTCAGAACGGTTCAGGAATTCACGCCCTAGGACCACCAGGAAGGAGAGGAGGCAGACGCCCGGGACTGGGTCCCCACAGAAGCAGTATGGGTAAGCAGGGCCACACAGCCGGTCACGCTCCCTTCCCAGTCCCCAGGTGGGGGCCCGAGGTGGGAGGCTGGGGCCGGCTCCCACACGCTATCTGGGCCTGAGTCTTGGGTGGCCCCCTATGCCCAGTGTCCACGAAAGCTCGTGCCCTCCACCCTGCACCACCGTAAAGCTGGTGGGCTGGACAGCACAGGGCCTGGCCATGTATGGGCTGAAGAGTGACGCATGAGGCCCAACGGCTCCCCGTCTGCAGGGAGCACAGAAGACGGGGCTGGAATGGAAACATTTACGCAGCCAAGCCCAGAAGGCGCTACAAAAGCCAAGTCCTGCCAGGGGGAGCAGGAGAGGGAGGGGCTGGCCAAGAGGGAAAGGGGCTGGTGCCTTGGGACAGAGTAGGAAGGAATCCTCCCAAGGGGCAGGGACAAAAAGCAGTTTACCTTCCCGGCACTCGGTCCTATAACTCACTAGATTAACATGGAGCACGGAGCGCGCCTACCACATCCTCACGCGCCTGCAACATTAGCAGCTGGTGGTGGAGAAACAAGCCAGAGCTTGTGGATGACGGGACCCCAGATGACGACTGCCCAGAGGTTCACATCTGAGACCGATGGGGCCACAGGGACAGGGTGCGCTCGGAGACCCTGGCAGAAGGTCGCGCCAGCCAGGCTGAGGACACGGCACAGTCACTGAGCAGAATCCTGACCTCAGAGGCTTATGCTCTTTCCATATAGAAACAGTCTGTGAGCCTTTCTGGGATCACATGCGAAATGAGCACAGACCTGGAAAGGACCCAGCAAAGAAGGACAGCAAAAATTCAGAGACACCGTAAGCATCCGCAGTGGGGTCCCAGCACTCGAGTCGTTACTCATCCACAGGGGTGACAAGAAGGGCCATGCGGACGCAGGGAAAACACCGAACAATCCAGGTGCTCAGTGCCCTGAGCAGAGCTCCCTGGGACGTAAATGCAGGCCCGTAACAACGTACGCGTGAGGAGTGGCTGCTGGAAGAAGGCCCCGTGGAGCAAAAGCTGGACCGCCACCCAGGGCCCGTGGGGGGACTGAGGGAGCGCAAACCCACTGGAAGCCGCCCCGCTTGCTCCTCCCATTCTGAAAGCCTATTTAAGGAGCTATAGCCACGAGCTGCTGTAAAGAACACAAAATTCTCAAGGCTCTGGCCTCGGAGCGCTCCCAGGGGACCTCAGAGCTGGACCCTGCAGCCCTTTCATGTGACTCAGAAAAGGGCCCCCGAAACCCTGGTTCTCGGCCCGAAACTGGCACCAGAACAAGGCAGGGGTCTGCCTCAGAGGGTCAGCCTGTCTTCCAGGGGAATTCGGGGCCTCAGCTAAGACCCGTGCCGGGAGGTGTAGGCTCTGGCAGGGATGCAAAACATCACAGGCTCTCAGGCAAACACTGGCAGCTTCGCATCAAGTGAGACACACACTCACAGAAGCAAGCCAGTGCCCATCAGCAGCCGAACGGATCGAGACGGTGCAGCACACACACAGTGGGACAGCATCCGGCCGGGAGGGAGGACACACTGCCCTTCCGGGCAGCACACACGGGCTCGCAGTGCGCCATGCTCCTCGACGACAGAGGAGGACGAGTCCTGTAGGACATCACATATCCACTTCTATCCATCGAAAGAAGTTAAACCTATTAAAAAACAGACCAGGGCGCCTGGGGGGCGCAGTCGGCTAAGCATCCAACTCTTGGTTTCGGCTCAGGTCATGATCTCAGGGTCGTGAGATCGAGCCTCGTGTCGGGCTCGCGCCACACTCAGTGTGGAGTCCGCATGAGACTCTCTCTCCATCTCCCTCTGCCCCTCCCACGCTCGCATGCTCTTTCTCTCTCTCTGAAATAAATAAATAAATCTTAAAAACCAAAAACGAACCAGTGAAAGGGTGGGACGGGGTCAGACGAGGGCACAGATGAGAAACACAAGTGACTAAGCCAGGGACATGCTGCACAGCTGATGAACACAGACAGTATCACATCGGCCGACCATCAATGCATAAATGTATCAAAGTCACACACTGCACACTGTACGTTTATAACATGGAACATGTCAAATTTACCAAATGAAATTTTTAAAAACAAGATCTAGCAATCCCACTCATAAGTATTCACCCAAGAAAAAAGTATTATGCTCACCTACAAAACCGTATGTTCACATATAAAAACCTATGCACGAATATTTGAAGCAGCTGTATTTGTAAGAGCCCAAGCCTGGAAAGAGCCCACATGCCAGTGGAACGGTAGACGCACGGCTGGGATACGACTCAGCGACCCGTGCATCACGGGGGAGTCTCTGACGCCGTCTGCCGAGGCGAAACGTGCCAGACGCAAAAGGCGCCACACATATGGATTCCATTCCTATGACATCCCAGAAGAGTCCGAATGAGAGGGATGGTGCGGGGGTTGCCCGATGCGGCTCAGGGACGGGCTGAGCACCAAGAAATGGCTCAGAGGAATTCAGTGGGTGATGGGACCATCTGTACGCTGCATGGTGGTGGTTGCAGTATACGCCAAGAAGAGTCACTTTCATCGCATGTAGATTTTAAAAATGCACAGGTTCTGGGGCGCCTGGGTGGCTCAGTCGTTAAGCGTCTGCCTTCGGCTCAGGTCACGATCCCGGGGTCCTGGGATCGAGCCCCGCGTCGGGCTCCCTGCTCGGTGGAGAGTCTGCTTCTCCCTCTCTCTCTGCCTACTTGTGCTTTCTATCTCTCTGTCAAATAAATAAATAAAATCTTTGGAAAAAAAAAAAAAAGTACAGGTTCTTGGGCCAAACCGTCAGGCTCCCATCTTGATGCCATCGCTACTACCAGCTACCTGAACGAATGACTCCCTTGCTCTGTGATGTGCTCACGTCCACCACAAAGTGGGATTTCAACTGTCCCTACCTCCTGTGGAAAACTGGACAGTTTGAGGAAATTATTCTGTGTAAAATGCTTCCAACAGCGGCAGCAGGTGGTGAACACCCAGCTTGCCGGCGAAGGCCCTGACTTCCGCGAGCCCTGCCCCCCGTGCGCCCCTTTGTGGGGTAAGCCGCAGGGGCTGGGGCGGGAGGGGGAGGACTGTCAAGGCCAAAGAGAAGCCGTAAGACAGACAAGAGACACGAGAGAATCAGGGATGTGGGTGGGAGTTTGGGCAGAAGAGCAGTCATCACGGACAATTTCATGAGACGATGTCTTACGTGTTTTATTCTCTTTCCGAATAAAACCCAAAAGTGGTGGTGAGGGGAGTGCTGGTGGCCAGCCCGGCCCCTGAGAAGCCTCAGCTCAGAGACGCAGTGGGTGGGGTGCGTGAGGCCGCAGCGCAGGCGTGCTGGGAGGAGGTTCCGTGCTCCTTGGGCCCAGAAGGGGGCAACGCCGAGAGCCCACCAACCCTGCCCAGGCTGGCCTCAGCAAGGCCAGGGATTCGGAGGTGCGCCAGGTCTCACCTGCTGGGACACCTCCCTCCTGGGCCCAATCCTGAAGGCATAATAAGGTGCTAGAATTCCACCTTTTGCCCACACAGCCCTGGGGCAAAAGGATCAGAGCCCACACACCTGCGTTAAATCCAGGGGAGGGAGCAGAACCCCACTTAGTATGCTGCTGGGTCACCGGGGGCCAGTGCGCCCCGCCCATCCTTGGGTGACTTCCTTTCCTTGAACGTTCCCCTGCCTGGGAAGGGGTTGTCCTGGAGCCCAGCGTGCAGACGGCAGCACACCCACTCCTGGCTGTGGGCCCACAAGTGCATGACCTCTCACCAGACAGCTCGCACACCGGATGGATGAGAGTGTGAGGCTGGAGCTCCCCCCACCCCAGGAAGGCTCCTTGTCTCCGGAGAAAAGCACAGGACAAGGCAAGAAGCAGTCAACAAGCTGACGAGGCTGGGATGTGCTCTCAAGGCCAGATTTGGGGACACATACCCTCTGTCCACCTGGCTGGGTGACCCAGAGCCTGGCCACCAAATCAGGTCACAGAGCCGACTGCCACAAGCAGGGTGGCCTCTGACAACGAGCACCCCCAAAACCACCCGCAGAGAGAGTACGGCTGGCCCCAGCAAGTGCCTGGAACACTGGCCAGAGGCAGGGATCGGACGCCGGCACAGCCCTAATGCTGTTTCCTGACCTGTGGTCAATGTTCACAAGATCTTCCTTCCAATTTGCCTCAATTAAAGATTAACATTCCAAATCACTTCCTCTCAGTCGGGTCACTATTCTTAATTTTGAAGTCACTCAGTGTCTTGGCAATTACTCATCACCTTCAGCAGCAGCAGATGGAAAACAGCACAATTCCCTGTGTCTCTCAGACGAAGCCAGCCAGACACGTACCTGGAGAAGTGTGTGCGTTCAAGTCACCTCTGCAGGCCTGTGGGACGGAGAGCAGAGTCAGTCCGCAGGGAGAGCTACTGACGTGACAAAGCAAGCAAGCACACCGAGGCAGACACACACTAGCCCACCTCCACTCGGTGCACCCCATGGCTGTCGGTCAGATGAGGACATGCATCTGCGTCTGGGCACTGGGCACATCTAGGAAGCAGTGAGAAAGGCCAAGGACACGCCTACGTACACAAGGATGCCGCGTGTCAGACAACCCGTGTGTAATAGAGGCTTCCAAATGCAAAGTCTGCCACTGAGACAGCGCTGGACGTGTGTGGTCAGGAAGAAAGGCCATTCACTTGTGCTCTCTCCTTCGGAAGTCCACGCTGCTCGTGTGTGGTCACGAGTCACTGTGTGACTCTGCCAGCCGGGACCCCAGCCGCCCCCGCGGAGAGCGCGAAAGCTGGCTGTGGGGCCAGGTCCACCGTGAGCATTCCATGAACAGGAACTTTCCAATTTTATTCCTTCAACCTCCTTTGAATGAGTAGCTACGCTCTCTCCCAGCCTCATCTGCTATTTGGTTAAAATTTAAGGGGGAGGATACGTGTATACAGAAATGAAACAATTTCGGTGACAAAAGACCAGCCAGGAAGGCTGTGAGTCTGTCAGCACTGCAATTTAAAGCCCCAAGTCAGGACTTTACAGCTCGGCTCAAGGACCTCCTGGCGCTGAGGTCCTCGGGGGGCCAGCGTCCACACACGGTCACCTTTCCGTCTCCAGAGTCAACACTACGGGGTGCGGTCCCCTCAGGCCAGAGTCCATCAGAATTCCTCTGGGTCCAGAAGCTGGACGGCTGCATGCACACACGTCTTAGAACAATGCGGATTCGGGCCGTTCCCTCCCTGAGGCAGAGGCCCTGACTGGAGTGAGCACGAGGCCCTGGAGGGGCTCCAAATCCGGGTCCTGGAACTCCACTCCCCGGCAATCTTTCACTGACCCCCAATTTGGGGAGATCAGGACCCCTGGCGCACAGGCCTTAGTGGTGGGACTAAGACGTGACCTCATTCCAAGAAGGCGTTTCTCTTATGAGCAGTAAGGTCCTTCTGATGTGGGGGGAGGCGAGGCAGAGGGGTGCCCAGGCCCCTGCTCCAGCAGGCCCCGGCTTGAATTTGCTCCAGAACGCCCACGTAGGGAAGCTGGCTGTCACGGCAATCCCCGTACCCACCCACCTCAGTGGGAGGCCCTCCTTCAGGCACAGGCTCCCTCCCCCCGGGGCAGCCCCCTCTTGCCCTTAGCGTGACCCCATGGTGACAGCCAGTAACAGCGCGGTATGCTTCTGTTGCAGCTCAGACATGGCCGGGACGAGCTCCCACAACATGTCGTGGGTCCGGTACCCGAGCCACGTCTCCACAGCAGTTGAAGACGTCATCACTGCGCAGAGCATCGTCTCTAGGTGCCTGTACGTCTACATGGCCCTGTGTGTCCCGGTGAGCTTGGCGGCTGGGCTCTTCAACCTGACCACCTTCATCAAGGGCCGCGCCAGGCGGGGGGGCCTGGACGCCTTCCTCTCAGACCTCACGGTCACCCACGTGCTGGTGACGCTGCTCTCCCTCACCACCATCAGCCGGCCAGACTACATGGTCACCACCAACCTGGGCTGTGCTGTCCTCTCCTTCCTGGCCAACGTCTGCTACTTCAACGGGCAGTATGTGCAGCTAATGATGCTCTTTGCGTTCCTGCTGCAGGGCTCCGCGCCCTGCCTGCGCACGGCCACCAAGGCGGCCCAGAGGCCCGTGGAGAGCCTGGCTGTCATTGGGGGCTGCGCCTTCTGCAGCTCCCTGGGACTGGCAGCCCTGCTGGGCACATCTGGGGAGCTGTCCAGAAGCACCCTGTGCCAGGTGGACCCACTGACCGCCTGGCCCGAGTATGAAATCGTCAAGGTCAGCCTGGGCTTCGGGCTGGCCCTGGTCCTGAAGCTGGTGTTCTTCATCCTGCTCATTGTCCAGCTGGCCTGGCGGGCGGCCCTCCCCCAGAGGGATGCGGCCTCCGCTCCCCGAGTCGTGCTGGCCACGGCCCTGACCACGTTTGCCTGCCGCCTCCTCTACAACATTGCACTCCTGCAACGGGCCCGGCTGAAGCTGCAGAGGGACATCGGCTCCCCCAGGGACGAGCTCCTCATGAGCCTGGCAGAGCTGGTCCTGTTTGGGGAGAGCTGCATGAATTCCCTGGCCATCCTCTTCCTCCACCGGCCTTGCAGGCTGGCACTGCTAAGCGTTTCGGAGCACCTCACCCAATGGTGCAGGAAAGGAGAGCCCAGTGACAGCTTCTCCTTAAAGAGAGTCGAGAGTTAAGGCAGGGACCCGCCTGCAGCAGACGAGCAAGCCGGACAAGTGAGGGGGTCTTTCTGGCAGTGAGGGAACAGGACCATCTGCTGAAACTCCAGTCTGCATGGTGAGCGCCAACATGGGGTGATGGGATGGCCTGGAAGGCACTGCCAAGTAACTGCCTGGCATTCGGCTCCGCGTACGCGAACGCTCCACACCCTGGCTCAAACCAAACACTTGCAGCTGAAGGAAACCCTGCAAATCAAGGGTGCAGTGACTGTGGGGGCCAAAGGTGGCCAGACACAGGCCTGACTGGGCGGAGATATCCTAAACGCTGGTGGGCAATTCCGTTAGCTTGTCTGCGAGCCGGCATCCTTCTCTGCCCCTGCCCAGCCAGACGACAGAATCTTGAAAATAAATACATTATTCAAAGAACTTTAGGGCCATATTATAACCTGGCCCTAAAGGGTCGTTAACTGGATAACCTTTAACACTGCCAGAAAGTCTGGACCACCTAAATATTGCTGAGAGCAAAGAAGTTTGGTTCTATCTTTTTCTAAATTTATCATCATCACTGGAGGTCTGAGAATATCACCCACACGCTGACCAAGTGTCCCACGGCACTCCCCACTCCCTGTGACCTGGCAGGTGGTTGTTGCCCGTCGTAAGGGCTCTGGGTAGTCAGTGACAAGCTCTGTGTCCAAAGCCCCATCTGCTCTGTTTGACATCATGTGCAGAAAGGCTGGACCAAACATAAAATACAAAGTTCAGTAGTTAATCTTAATCCAAAATTTACTCTTAACCAGTCTTGCTAGATTTATATTAAGATTTTCTTGGTTGAATAGAGAAAGGAAGCATGCAAGGGAAAGGTGTCTCTGGTTGTGGGATCCTATTCCTTTGACAGTTTCGGTTTCTCATGAAAACTTGACTGTTCAGAGCAGTTTTAGGTTCACAATAAAATTAAACGGAATTAGGAGATTTCCGCCACGCCCTGCCTCCACACTGATGTCCCCCCGGATGAAGCGTCTGTCATAGCTGATGGATCTACATCGACACATCCACAGCTCACGTCTGGGCTCACTCCTGGTGGTGTACATTCCATGGTTCGGATGGGTCTACACGGACACGTATCCTCCATTATGGCATCACAGAGTACCCACTGCCCGAAGAGCCCCTGTGCTCTGCCTCTGCATCCCTGCCCTCCGCCCCTGGCACCCCCCCATCTTTACTGTCCCCGCAGCCCTGCCTTTTCCGGAATGCCCTATGGCTGGAATCCTAGTCCAGTGCCGGCTCACGCTGGCTTCTGTCACTTAGGAACACGTGTGTCGGGTTCCTCCAGGTCTTTGTAGCTTGTTTCTTTTAGGACTGAATAATACTCTGCTGTCTGGACAGCTTCTATTTTAATGAATATTTTATGTTACTCTGCAAACTTTGGAACAAAAACATTTTGAGTATTTTCAGAAACATCTGAACAAAAACATTTGAATATTTTATGTTACTCTGCAAACTAGAGAACAAAAACTTGCCTTTTGCGAGTATGTCTTTTCAATGTTGCTATATCTGCATTACTTTGGAAGAAAAAGGATTTGGATTATATGGTTAAATAGCTTCTGTAATATGCCATTAAAATACTAAATGCTTCAAAAACCCACTCCCCTTCTGTTTTCTGCTCCTCTGTGTGCTCACACACTCAAAGAACCTTGGCCCTGGACTGCAGGCAGGCGCGAGGCCGGTAGGGGCCGGCAGGCATGCAAAGGACAGAGCTGGGAGCTTCTGGAAGTCAGTGCGTTCCCTTCCGCCAGGAGGGTCAAGCAGGACAAACGGCATCAGGACTGACACATTAAGGCTGCTCCTTCACGCATGACAGAGTAATTTTTACTAGATGCTGGATGTCATGAATTTCCCTTGTTGAGTGTTTAATTTTACTCTCTTACTTCTTAAAAAGATTTTGTTTATTTATCTGAGAGAGAGAGCATGAATGGTGAGGAGTGGCAGAGGGAGAGGAAGAAGCAGGCTCCCCACTGAGCAGGAAGCCCAACATGGGGCTCGATCCCAGGACTTAGGGATCATGACCTGAGCTGAGGGCAGACGCTTCACCATCTGAGCCACCCAGGCGCCCCTTACTCTCTTTTAGAGAGTACTGATGTTTACTCTGGCAGGCACGTTGTTCCTTGTAGATCCGTGGGATTCTCTGGAGAGCTATGTTTAAGCTTTGTTAGTCAGGGTCTGGAGCATCCCATTCTGGGGTCTCTCCTCGTCACAAATGCTCAGAAGCGTCTCTAGTCTGGCCGGATGGAATGAGAAGGCGGCTCAGGCCTGTGTAAACTCTGGGAGTTGTTCGGCTTGGACCTGTCCCGTAGCTGTTCTGGGCATGGCCTGGACTCTTCACACCAGGCACGTACAGGTTCAGCTCTCCACACCTCGGGAGCTCTTTCTTGACATGGCTCCCTGTCTCCAGCCCCATCTCCTGCCATTCCAGCCCCTTCAGCCTCCCAGAAACCTAATCCCATCCCCTCAACATGGTCCGGTCATCCTGAGCTGCTCGGAACCCCTCCTGCCTCCAGACGAGGGGGCTCACCACGCCTGCTTCCTTCTCTCCGAGACCAAGGCCCTGCACTGCCCACTGCCCCGGTGTCTGAAAACAGCTGTGTCCTATATCCTAACCAGCTTTTAATGGTTTATGGCAAGTTCCCTGATGTTACTCATTTATGGCCAGAAGTGGAAGGACCTAAATTAATGTATAAATACACAATAACAGAAGCCAACAGCCTGCTGGTTTTAGAACAGGAGGGGTTAGGCTCACATGCGCTCAGGACTTCTCCGAGAAATGGTGGACTCAGGCTGGGACAGTAAACACGTAAGCCAAGCCCGGAGAATCTGATCCCACTGAGTTTCTCAGTATTTTGGCTAAAGGAATGGTTTTAGAACCCAACCACAGGAACGTAAATCGGTGGTTCTCAAACTTTTTCTTTTGAGCCACAGGATCCTTTCTTTAAACAAATCCTACAAGGAAGCCCAACGTCTGAGACACTAAAAGGTACTGTTGTAACAGGAGAGGAGGTGGGGAAACCCGACCTCTAGAACACCAAGGTGCCCCCAGCCCCAACCACCAGCCCTGCGAGGGCCCCGTGGGGACGGGGCGGCTGCCAGATGTGGGTCTCGTCTGCTCACCCCTCATCCTGGGACAGACAGGACACACTGAGAACAGGAGCTCTTCAAGGACAAAGCCGAGAGAAAGGTCAAGAGCCACAGAGAAGTAAGAAAACACGCAGAACTGTGGTTTTCCAGCGTGGGAGGTGCTTTAGCCCAGAAGGCGCCCATGAAACCTCGATTTGAAAAAGATGGCTCAGAACAGAGGGGGTGGAGGGTGAGGAGAAGCTACTTCCTGTGGCCCCAGCCTCTCCCCAAGGACCCAGACCTCCAGCCCGGCATTCTAGAACATGCCACCCGCAAACAGCCCTCCCCGGGGGCGGAGCCTGGCATGCGCCATCCCGCCCGCACTTCTGCGGGCCACATGCACGGTGTTCTGGGTGCAACTGGCACATCGCTCTCAGAGAATTAGAGGAAATGTCCAGAAAGCTCCAGGCAACGGCTGAGAGGAGCCCAGCTGCCCAAAAAGTCAACATGAGTGAAACCACGGGGACGGCTCTTTTATGGTGTCATAAAATACCCCCAGGGTGAGTGGGTGTGAAGGTGCACCTGATGCTGGAGAGCACCTGAACACTCAACATCCCTTCCCGTGACAGAAAAGGCCGGATGGTGGGTCTGCAGAAGGCCCGTCCGTTTTTCTCTAGGGAACAGCTTCAGACAGTGTAGACGGTGGCTGTTTGGCACACACGTCTGCACACACACGGGACTGAGGATGGAAGGACAGCGCTGACGCGTCCACTCCTGCCCGCACAGGCTCCGGGCTGGATCTGCAGAGCTCTCGTGGAAGGAACTGCCTGGTGGTCGCCCCTCCACTCCCCAGGCAGGCTTCCAGGGCCACACACACACACACACACACACTCAGAATTAGAAGTTCTGACACTTGGCCCCGGCCAACGGCTACCCACTGGGGGCCTACAGTATTCCCTAACAGCACACACCTCCTTAGGCCAGCCTGCAGCCAACAAAGAGGATGCAGGACGCCCATCACACACGCTTCCCCAAGGTAAGCACGTTCCTGTCCCCTCTCTGGGTCCTGGCCTCTGTCTTCATAGCAGGTGGTGCTGGCCTGGATGCTTAGGGTGGGTGTGAGCACGAAGCCCACAGAGTGCTTTGTAAAGAACGCAGGGGCAGGGGCTCTCTGCTTCCCCCCACTCGGGATAATCAGAGACAAGGCACGAAAGGCTGCATTTGCGGTGTTGCCCCTCAAGTGTGGGACCACCGTGGTGCCCGTGAGCTTCCCCTCCATAAGCACCACACAGGCCAGGCGGACTCCAAAGCGTGGCACCCACATCCCCCGGGGCCTCAGTCGTGAGCCTACAACACTGGGACTGATATGCTCTCTCCCTGCGATGCACCCAAAGGACACAGGAGCCCAGCTGCCTGGGACTCGGCCCACGTCTTGCTAACCAGGCCGTCCTGGTGAAGGGTGGTGCACGCACCGTGGGACAAGCACGGCAGAGACGCCGGGTGACCGGGTGCCCTACAGCTGTTCTACAGGCATCACGAAGCTCCACAAGCACAAGCCCACGCGCCCCCACTCTACCGAGGGCCCCGGGGCAGCCGACTGCAGAGGGAGAAAATGGAACCTGGTGGTTCAGAGACCGGGCTTGCTCCCGCTGGGGCGCCCCCGCCACAGGCAGGGGGACAATTCTTTGCTACAGAAGAGCAGGGGTGGCAGGGATGGAGGACACAGGGAGGTTCAACGGCAACACACAGGCAGCACCAGGCCTGGAGCAGCTGGGAATGAGGGTGAGGCTTCCGGGGGGGCCCTTCATTCAGGCAGACCTCCTGGCTTTACCGCATGTCTGCTCTCTATGCGTTACCCATTATCGGACTCTATTTGCAAATTTAACTAAACGCCAATCAGACTGGATTCCCTCTGAAGTTTCCCCGTCATCCGATTCAGGGGATGGACAAAAATCTATAAAGTCCAATTCAGCATGGAGACAACCTTGTTACAAGGGGAATGGCCACGTGGGAAGCGCTCCGTGTGATGACAAGGACCGTGGGCCAGAGTCAGCCAGACCGAGGCCTGGGGCAAACGCCCCTGAGCTCAGGCTTCTCACCCGTGTGGCAGGACAGGAGCAGCCCTGACGTGCCAGGGTGCTCAGTGAGGGTGGCATGAGCCAGCGGATATAACGCGCGTAGCAAACAGAGCCTAGCGTGAGTAAAGGCTCACTGAAGGGTGGATTTTAAACTTTACAGGAGGTCTTCATGCTTGACAGAGACGTCTGCAGGATGTTCCCATCCCCGGGCTCAGGTGCATGGACTGAAATCCCTACCAGTGGGGTCCTGTGCCTTACGCGAGCTAGTCGTGTGAGGGCTGACAGGTTACTAGCCACCCAGTGCTAACACCTGGCAGCCCTCAGCAGCCGATGCCATGCCTTCCGCACAACATCGGCCCGCCAGCCATCCCGGAGCGACCTCGGCGGGAGACGCAGGGGTGGCGCGTCGGGAGCCGCTGGAAGCTCCTCAGCCACCGGGACCATAGGGGCTGCGGCCACGGGCTGGGGTGAGTAGGCAGAGGCTATTTTTACGTGGCATGTCTTGGCTATTTCAAGGTTCAGATTTTTATTTATTTTTTTTAACACAAGAGGAAGTTGTACTTTCTCATGACTCACTTCTTTCAAAATGGTGTCCTCGGGCATCGTTAGGGCCTCGTTCACGTTACCATGTCATTCAGAACTTGAAAAGGCTAACAGTTTAGAATTACGTCTGGATTCTAAAGCTGGAAAGAACACTGATGTTAGTATTTTTCCACAAAAAATTTAACGTAATATTTTCTGTTGAAAAATATGTGTATAAAACACAAATCTGGAAGATGTTAGATTATTACCCTCCAGAATACCTTCAAGCTCACAGGCTCCTGACAAAACAGAAAGCTTGCAGGGACCACACTGGCCGCCTGCAGTGCCTGTAACCGGAGGGGCACCCCGCGCCCGACGCACCCTCGTCCGACCAGACGCCTCCACTCCCAGCCTGGAACCAGCCTCTGTCCCCTGGGGGAGAACATGCTGGCCCCCATGCTGCCAACGCAGCGGCCATCTGCTTTATTCACACTCAGTAATACGAAAGATCACGCTCAGTTCAATCTCACAGCTTCAAAAAGTCACCAAGAGGAAGGTATGAGACCCATTAAAATGTGGTGATGTCCACGAACACCGCACAACGTGGCGCAAGCAGCCAGAACCCGGCAGGTCCTGCAGATGTGCAGACTCTGCCGGCCTTCCTCCCAGGCGATGGTGACTCCCAACCCCCGCCGGTGCGGCAGGAGACAGCAGCTGCCTGCAGGACGGTCAGGCACTGGGGGTCCCCCCCGACCGCACAAGAGTCGCGGCCATGGCGGGGAGGAAGAGGAGGGGGCCTCTCGGGTCAGTCACCGACGCCTGCTGGACAGGTGCACGCAGGCGGTTTCAGAAGCGAAGGGAAGGGGAGCGCTGCGACATGACTAACACTGAGAGCAGAAAAACAACTCTGATTCCTAATGGACTTGCCCCAAATACCTGCTATTTCTGGGGTTTAAATTTCTTTCTGGAAATGCTTTTGTGAAAGTCCTAGGTTAAATTCTCTAAGTATAATTAGTACAGTACTCTCTAGGCTTAGGAAATCCAGTGCTTAGTTTTAAAAACAAGCAAGACCATTTCAGTTCCAACAAATGACGACGGGTCATCATCTGAAAGGTACACAAGACCTACTTCCAATGCTTTCACGCTTAAAAAAATTGTATCAGTGGGTGAAGAAAAGCAGTTAAATCTGGAAACTTCCATAAAAATGTGTAGTGGGACCGAGCTCACTGCCACAGTATGGGAGAAAAAAGGCCAGCAAAAAAATGGTTAATGCTGGCCTTCTCAGGAGGCCGTCCAGCGGTGCAGAGCACAATGGGCGGCCCTGGGAAGCCTATAAAGCCTGCAGTGCCCCGGTGTCCAGAGCAATGACCGGCATTCTGGCAGGTCAGCCTCGTGCACCAGGCCTCCCTCCCCAGGACCACCACTCCGGCATTCTTCGACGGGTGGAACCAAGTCCAGAATCCCCACCACCCGAGGGAGAGCTGCAGCTACGCCTCCAGCCTGCCATGAGCACGTTTGCAGAGGCTGGCTGACAAGCCTTCCAAGGGACGGGGGAAGGGTCTGCTCAGAACCGGCCCAAGTTGGGGTGGCTGGCTGCGGTGCAGGTGAGTCTCCATCCTGGGTTCCTGGTTCTGCGTTGGGGGCGATGGAGACCGCCAGGCGGACCTGGCTCAGTGGTCTCGGGTAAAGTGCCACATGTTATGCTTACAGTTGGATGCAGACGTGGATACACAGGCCACGCTCTGGTGAGAGGGGCGTTGAGGCTACAGACCCCCTCCTCCACATAAGAACCCAGACATGGCTCTAACAAGCTCAGCGTGACTGTAGTCGGGGAGGCTTACGCACAAAGGTTCTTTCTGTAACGCACGCCGAGAATAATAACCAGTACTCTGTTGTATTTCGCTCAAGCAAGGGGCTGTCTCGCATTAGGACAATCAGACGGCTCTGTCTACAGTACCGCTCTTCAGTCACTCAATGAAAACACTCGCCCAAGCCACACGTCTGGGCGGATTAGTATTCCTTCACAAAGATACACACCCAGTAGATTTGACAAATGTGGTTTTAGTTTTCTAGAACTAGACCAGCAGTGGAAACGTGAAACAAAACGATACCAAACTGTTTCATGCTCATCTTTATAAATTCATGGTCAACACTCAGGAGGGTGCTGTGGCAGTGGGAAATGCACCCTACTTCCTGTGTCGGTTCCAGGCCGCTATGAAATAGCAGTATTTGCCAAGGATCAAAGGACTCATGCACATGGGAAAGAAGTGCAGGACTTGCTTTAAAACCCTTTCCACACGGCCTATCTTGACAAACGCAGGAACAGGACGAGTGTGCGTGGTGGGCTCCCCTCACCTTCAGGTCTTCCTCTGGAAGCACTGGAAACGGCCCCAAGTTTCCACATTTAGAGAGCAAAACAAGCACTTGCAGCAGTTTTTACAAAGCAATTAAAAACAGAGGCTTTAAACGTTGCAGATAGTATCTGGGAACAATGACATTTATGTGGTTCAAATTGGTACTATCTACTAAAGATGAATAAAAAAATGCAAAATAACTAATAAACTTATCATCACCGCTAAGCAAAGCTTACCGAATATTTTTTAAATAATAACTGACCCTAAGGCTGTGATTTATGTTTTTTTGCTTTTCTGCCTTTTTTTTTTTTTAAGCAGTATTTTCAAGCATTTGTTCAATAAATGTCTAGTCTGGTTTGGCAACACTTCAAAAATGACTCCTAATGATCTCACAGGGTAAAACAAGAACTCTCAACAGAAAAACAATTCAAGTCCATTTTTTTTTTTTTTTTTTAAAGATTTTATTTATTTATTTGAGAGAGAGAGAGAATGAGAGACAGAGAGCATGAGAGGGAGGAGGGTCAGAGGGAGAAGCAGACTCCCTGCCGAGCAGGGAGCTTACAGCTAAAACCTGAAGCTCTTATAATTTTAAAGTATTAGCTGTAGACTGAGGTATCTGTGTTGTATAACCACTAACAGAATTTAGGGGACTTTTTTTTTTTAAAGATTTTATTTATTTATTAGAGAGAGAGAGAGAACGTGTGGAAGAGAGCAAGAGTGCTAGCAAGGGGAGGAGCAGAGAGAGAGAGAGACGAGCAGGGAGCCCGATGCGGGACTCGATCCCGGGACTCCAGGATCATGACCTGAGCCGAAGGCAGTCGCTTAACCAACTGAGCCACCCAGGCGCCCCAATTCAAGTCCATTTTAATGTGCCAGGTTGGCTTCCTTGGGGTCTCCCTCATCCTCTGTGGCGGGCCCCCCCTCGATGCAAGGGCACCCCTCCCCAGCTGTGACGGCCCAAATACCACCACGGCTGCCCAGCGAACCCTGGCTGAGTCGCCTGTCAAGACCGCGGATGAGCCAGGCGTGGTGGACGGCCCCGTAGGCTAGACCTGTCAGCAGCAAAGGTCTAAAGGGCTTGGCTCAGGCTTTTTTTTCCCCCCAGCTTCTAGGTTACAAACATTACAAAATATATTAGATTTTACAATAATTTATGAAAACATTGGATAAATATTTACTAAAGCCAGTACCATTTTCATGATTTTTTCTCTTTCATTTCATATCATGAAAAAAGTTTCATTTGGGGCACCCAAGCTTAGGTCAGCAAAAAAAACAAAATCAAAAAACAAACTAGATTTCTTTTATCTGTTTTATTGTAAGAGATTCTGCTCCAGTTTCCACGAAGCATTCTGGGTCCACCATCTTCAGAGAAGCTGGGTTTTTCCCTTCCCGTCTTAGTTCTCTTTCCAACAGCTGCTGAAATAAATTTTATTTCCTCTGCTGGCAAATAGTACTTTTCCTGAGATTTCCATACCCAACAGCCATGTTACTTCATAAGCCTGCTATTCAACTATTTTAAAAAATAGGCGTCCACCGCGCATTAGGATGACTCACAGTCCAGGCTCCAGTCAGACTGAGCGGCCCGGGAGCCCTGGGGACCGAAAACGGGGCATTTTCTATACTTAATTCTTCTTCCTCAGCTCAGTGACAACCATCTCTCCGAGACACTAAGGACCTCAGGTCCCAGCCTTCCCTTCACACGCATGTGCCTGCCGTCGCCCTGTGGCCATCTGCTGCAGAGACCGTCCTCATCAGAAAGCCACCAGAAAGCCGTAGAGCCTTGAACCAAAGACTTACTCCTGTTCTGTATGCTTCTCTCAGGTGCGCAGGTAGTGAGCGCCATCCGGTGGGCGCTGAACACAGTAGTCGACGCCTGGCAGACGGCCGGCAGACGCCCAGAAAGAGAGTCTCTCGCGGTGTGGACATGGATAACCTTCTCCATTTGCTCAGCTTTCTGCAAAACAGACCCACACTGCTTCCGGTGGTGCCTGTGATGAGCTCTGCTCTTACAAACATCTGGCTCACTTCAAAGAGCATCACCTTTCTTTCTAGAGATGGATTTATCGTTTAAGTTGGATTTCTGTGAGCTGTGTGGCCAACCGTGAAAGCTGTGCATCTGGGGATATGGACGTGACTTCCCCAGTGCCCGTCTTGGGCATGGAGACGCAACCCGGCACCTCCAATAGCACCCCCCCAGAGCTCAACCTGTCCCGCGCACTCACTGGCACCGTCCTGGCGAACCAGACAGGAGAGCTCTCCGAGCACCAGCAGTACGTGATTGGGCTTTTCCTCTCCTGCCTGTACACCATCTTCCTCTTCCCCATCGGCTTCGTGGGGAACATCCTGATACTGGTGGTGAACCTCAGCTTCCGGGAAAAGATGACAATCCCGGACTTGTACTTCATCAACCTGGCGGCGGCTGACCTCATCCTGGTGGCCGACTCCCTGATTGAGGTGTTCAACCTGGACGAGCAGTACTATGACATCACTGTGCTGTGCACCTTCATGTCCCTCTTCCTCCAGATCAACATGTACAGCAGCATCTTCTTCCTCACGTGGATGAGCTTTGACCGGTACATCGCCCTGGCCAAGGCCATGCGCTCCAGCCTGTTTCGCACCAAGCACCACGCCAGGCTGAGCTGCGGCCTCATCTGGATGGCCTCTGTCTCCGCCACGCTGGTGCCCTTCACCGCGGTGCACCTGCAGCACACGGAGGAGGTCTGCTTCTGCTTTGCAGACGTCAAGGAGATCCAGTGGCTGGAAGTCACCTTGGGTTTCATCATCCCCTTTGCCATCATTGGCCTGTGCTACTCGCTCATCGTCCGGGTGCTCGTCAAAGCTCACAAACACCGAGGCCTGCGCCCGAGGAGGCAGAAAGCCCTCCGCATGATCTTCGCAGTGGTCCTCGTGTTCTTCATCTGCTGGTTGCCAGAGAACGTCTTCATCAGCGTCCACCTGCTGCAGCGCACACAGCCAGGAGCTGCTCCCTGCACGCAGTCTTTCCGCCATGCCTACCCGCTAACTGGCCACATCGTCAACCTGGCGGCTTTCTCCAACAGCTGTCTGAACCCCCTCATCTACAGCTTTCTGGGGGAGACTTTTCGGGACAAACTGAGGCTGTACATTGAGCAGAAAACCAACATGTCAGCTCTGAACCGTTTCTGCCATGCTGCCCTGAAGGCAGTCATCCCAGACAGCACCGAGCCGTCGGATGTGAAGTTCAGCAGCGCCGTATAGAGGCGGCCGAGCGGTGTCAGCACAGGCCCAACACTGTGTCACCCCAGGGCAAGGCGGGAGGAAGGGCTGGGCCACACCGTGCCCTGAGCCCCGTCAGAACTTGCCAGCCCGCCTGTGCCCCAGCTGTGGGCACACGTGGGCTCTGAGGAGCCCACACTGCAAGCCACCCTGACTTTGGGCCGAGCACACAGCACTGGGGCTCCCCACCCACATCACGGCTGCGGGGCATGGGGCTGGTGTGAGCGGGCGCTGGGCATGGGGGCCACTCTGCACATACTGTGCCCCACAACAAAGGATGTTTCTCACGTTGGCCAATGAAAGCAAAACCAAGGAGACATTTTGGAGGCAAGACCTTAGTTTCAAGGTCGATCTGCCATAAATCTGCCACCCTTGGGAGACAGAACACATTCAGCGGATCTGAACTGGATACTGTGGTCCATCCCCCACGTCTGTGGCCTATGGTTTATTATGCGTACTAACAAGCGCACTCGAGTTAGAGGGGAATGGAGAAGTGCTTCTCCCAGGCACACGCCTCAGAGCGGCCCCTCGCCGACAGCGACTGCGTGACCCTGAGCACTCGGGCCGCCTCAGCCGGAAGGCTCTTCTGCAACCAGAGACCCCCCTGCTGTCCGAGTCGCTGGCCCAGTGCTGCCTGTTTGTGGGTGTCTCTGCACCTACACCACCAGGGAAGGAGCCCATGGGGGTACAGGCTGGGGAGAAAGATGACGGCAACGTATACAGTTTTCCTTAAAACGTACAAAAGAAAAACTAGTGATTGCTAAGAACGTCCAGCCTTTCTCAATAAAACATAGTCATGTCCTGATTCTCACT
Source organism: Neomonachus schauinslandi (assembly GCF_002201575.2). Lineage (NCBI taxonomy): Eukaryota > Metazoa > Chordata > Mammalia > Carnivora > Phocidae > Neomonachus > Neomonachus schauinslandi. Next base: position 175,689,516 of record NC_058407.1, on the reverse strand, counting down.
TCTCTGAGTTGTTTGCTGGGGGGGGGGGGGGGGGGGGGGGCGCGCGCGGCAGGGTGGGGGTCCTTGAGCCTCGGCAGCAGAACCAGTCTTTACTCACAAGGAAACCCCCGTCCCTGGCGTCACTAAGCTCAGGACCCAGCCAGAGCTCCCTCATAGGACCAACGTCTAAACCCAGCCACTGGCACGCACCTGGCATCTCCAAGATATCTGATTCTCTGCTGCACAACCCTGCATGCCAGAGCAAGCATCACGGAGACGCACCACATGCCCTGGTTCTTCCGGAAGGCTCTGTCCTATCAGCATCAGGTACGGTGCCTACAGTAGCTCAGAGTGCTCACGAGGCAGCTGGGGGGCAGAGGGGCTTCTGTCCTCCAAGACAGGCCAGCTGGGGGGCCCTATCCTCTAATGCACGGGAGCTGGGGGTCCTGCCCTCCAGGGTGGGCTGGGGCTGGGGGTACCAGCCTCTAATGTGGGCTAAGACTGGGGACCCCTGGTCTTCCTTTTGGGCTGAGACTGGGGAGCCCTGGCCTCCAATGCGGGCTGAGGCGGGATCAAAGTGAACCCCACTCCTCCTGCCCCATACGCTCCACTCAGGGGGCCCACCTCCCCAGAACAGGGGGCCCTCAAGGATTTTCACACAGGCAGGGCTTCCTGCAGGAGAGGCGAGACAATGTTCAGGTATTAGGGAAATGAGCCATTTGAAGTTTCAGTGGTGTTGATGGGTGCAAATCTTCAAGAAAGAGAGCGTCTGTCCCAAGTAAATATTTGCGTCGACCAACTGTCACCTTGCAGAAATGCCATCTCCAGCACCCAAGTCCCACTTCAGACCTACTTTCCAAGTAAACATCCCCGTTGCAGGACCGGAGAGCCAACCGGCTGCTGAGGACGGTTCCCAGGCACTAGGAGCTCTGCTGTGGGGAATGCTACAGGGGAGCCGCATGAGCTCGCCTGCGGCGCTGTCACAGACACCCACCCTGCAGCCGAGGTGAGGGGAGCAACTCCCAGGAAGAGTCCTCCTTCCACCCTATGCCCCTCCAGATCCTCCAACAGTCACGAGTCTACGCGAGGTACAGACACCGCATTGATGCACCTCATCCTATAAAAGCCAGGAGAGGTTCTAAGATGCCTTCCCTCACATATCCTGAGTCCCCCATGGAACAGCTTCTCAGGATGGGCTCTGCCCCAGCCCAGGGCCTGGTCAGAGCAGACGGCCACGCCCAAGGACCCGGCCTGCAAACCCTGCTCTTTACCAAGTCCCCCCTTTGACTTCAGTGCTGACAACTCCAAGTTGCAGAGCGGATGCACAGACTGGCACCCCAGCCGCGAGCATGTGACTATGTGCAAGGGTTCATCAAACACATGCACCATTCCCAGTGTGAAAAGCGGTGGCAGGGAGATATCTGAAGACTACACAGAGCCTGGAGACCCAGGCTGTTTAGCTGTAGCTCTTGAGAAAGAGTGGGGAGGCAGACAGCACATCAGGGAATCAGGCCTGCTCTCTGATCCTGCCAATAAACCCATGAGGCACACACTGTCCCCATTACTCAGAGTCCTGAACTGCTTGAAATTACCTGAATGGTAATGAGGTAGCCAGGAACTGACCCACAGCCTATGTCTCCAAAGCCCACATCCCTTCCTCTACAGCACTCGGGGATCAAGAGGTCAATCAGGGTCACAGGCTCAATCCTTTCCCAAAGGTGCACCAGACGGGACGTTCTGGGCAGGGAGGAGTGGAATGGAGAGCCCCTCCAAAGATGTCTGGGCAGGAACTGTGCCTGGCCAAAGCCCCAAAGCATCGGTCAAGGGCAGGGACCTCCTATCCCCAGGCAGCCCTCCACATGGGCTGTCATCCACACGGCGGACATGGCTGTGAGAGCCGGAAAAGGCCAGCCCTGCACTCATCAGCCATCTCCTGCTCCTGAACGGCCTCACCAGCAGGTCTTTCACAGCTGGTGCTTGCCCGGGGCACAGGTCCAACAGGGCCAGACACAGCTCCTACCTCTAACCTTTCTAAGCCCATCTCCTGATGCGTAAACTGGCAGCAGAACTCCCCCAGAGAGTCCACTGGACGGTCACTAGAAGGGCCAAGTGCAAGGTAGAGATCCTGACTCAACAGAAAGGAATTCTTAGCCCAGGCTGGACAGGCGGCCTCTGGAGTCTTCTCTGAGCCCGAAACCCTAGAGCCCGCGTCAGAGACGACAGAGCCTGTGTGTGCAGGCTGCCTGGCCCATTCAAACGCAGGCCATTCTCAGAAGCATTTGCCTGAGAGCGGAGGCTGATTTAATTATTTTGTTAGGAACGCCACAAGATAAAATCAAGGCATTTGGTTGCCTTGCTGTTTCCTGGTAGCCTGGCTCTCCCAGGCACTGATGCTCTGTAACCCCACCAAGAGCTCAAAAGTACGGAGCTGTAAGCACACAAAACCCACTGGTGCTAGCACCGAATAGGACTTAATAATTTTCTTTGTGCTTAATAATTAACTCTTGATTATGAGGGTGACACTTCCCAGACCCTGCATCCCCCTGGGAGGGGTGGAGGCATTTGGGCCATTACAGCCTCCCTGGGACGTGCCCTCTCGTCTTTCAAGGTGGTATGGGTGAAGCAGTCCTGAAACTTTTACACACATTCTGAATGGAGCATGTTCGTCACTGAGCCCAGTTGTTCTCAAGCGGACAGCAGGAGATGCAACGTGGAAGGGAGAAGGGCAGGCAGAGAGGGCCCCGGGGTTGATGGAATTGGGGGTGTCCAGAGAACCCCGAGATCTCTAAACTAAGAATATGTGCAGGATGGCACACGGTGTGTGCACATGCGTGATCTTATGCTCTCTAGCTCCATCTGCTCCAAGAGGCCAGGAAGGGCCTGAGCGGCTATGGGCCTAGCGAGCACCCAGGCCATCCCCCTGAAAAGAAACCAGGCTCCTCAGAGAAATGGCCAATTCAGGCAGGGCAGGAGTACAAGGTGAGCCCTGGCACGTGGTGTTCTGCCAGAACGAAGAAAAGCTTCAAGAGAACGACAGAGTCACATTAAAATGACACGGGGACCTACCTGAAGGGATCCCACTAGCCAAATTCAGCATCAAGACAATTATAGACTACTGAAAGATAAGAATCCATGCGTCCATTCCAGCAATGAATACAGGTAAACATAACGTAAATGAAATGAACGCTGAAATAAACAAACACAGTACAGTCACACAGAGTGAGTGAGCCTTGCCTGCCTGAGAGCGGAGGGCTCCCATGGGCTGGCGATGGGGGAGGCTACTGTGGCGGTCTCAGCGAAGCCTGGGACAGGCGAGAATTCCTAACGGAGGCTAAACCCAGGACACCTGATGGAGCAGGACATCTGTAGAGGCTTTGTGCGTCCCGTCCGGCCGGCCGTCCGGCTGCTTCTGTGTCGGGGAGACAGGCACCACATAACAGAGAGTGTCGGGGAGACAGGCACCACATAACAGAGACGGGACGGCCCTTCACGGAGAGCCGACGAGGAACTCACATGGGCAAGGGCGGTCCAGATGTGGACCCTAAATAGTGCACGACGTCTCCATGTCCTATCTGGGATTGTGACCTCAACCTGGACAGGAAGAAGTATCAGAAAATCCAAAATGCGGATGGGGTAATGATCCAAAACGTCACGTCAAAGAGACAAAGAAAGGCAGAGGGAGTGTCCCAAATTAAGACAGGGTAAAGAGATAAAGCAACTCAGTGCAGCATGTGACCCTCAACAGGACGTTCTGCTAGAAGGAAATGCTGCAAGGATACTGTTATGGGGCCAGGGGACAGGAGGAACTGCTTGGTGCTGAGAGCTGTCCCGTGGTACATGAGATAATGCTCCTCTTCTAAGAAAATACACAATTCAGTATTCATGGCTGGGGCATATCCACAGACAGACGCAGACTGAGGACAAGCATGCACACAAATGTCAAAGCAAATGGGACAAAAGGTGCAGAATGCCCATTCCAGGCCTGGGTATAGACCCAAAAGAACTGAAACAGGTGTTCAAACAAAAACTTGTACATGATTACTCAGAGCAGCACCATTCCCAATAGCCAAGAGGTAAAAACAACTCAAAGGTCCACCAACAGCTGATGTTCTAGCCGCCAACAGATGATGGTCTGGCCACACAATGGGATCCTATTTGGTCACATAAGGGAATGAAGCACAGACACCTGCCACGGCGTGGACGAACCCTGAAGACCTGAGGCTCAGAGAAAGAAGCCAGATGTGAAGGGCCATGTGGTCTATGACTCTGTTCAGCAGGCCCATCTGCAGCGACCAGAAGCAGGCAGGGGGCGCAGGGGCCGGGGGAATGGGGAGGGACACTAACGGGGACCAGGTTTCTCCGGGGGGCGAAGAAAATATTCTAAAAATTAGATCGTGGTTAACAGTCAAATAACTCTGAATACACTGAAAACCACTAAGTACACACTTTAAAAGGGTGAATTTGCGTTACGTAAATTACGTCTCAGAGAAAGCTGCTGTTTAAAAACAAACCCACCACGCCCCCGGTCATGTGTTCCCACAGCGGTTCTTCCCTGCTCAGACACGGGCTCGCGCCTGTAAAACCACTCAGTGCCCTCCAAGGCAGTGCGGGGTCTGCTGGCGCTCTTCCCTCCACCCACCGGGCGCTTCAGAGGTGCCAGGAACACCTGCCAACGGGAAGGCTGATCCACGCAGGGTCCCAGAAGCTGCCTTCTCCTAACGAACACTCTCTCCTTGCACACTGCCACGTAGTTCAGGCTTTACTTTCTTTTCCATGGTGGGAAACTGAGCATTTGGGGTGTCTTCTGACATGCTGGCAAATTAAAAACAGACCAACAGAACTTGAATAAGAAGTAAAGCTGAAGGGGCACCTGGGTGGCTCAGTCGGTTAAGCATCTGCCTTCAGCTCAGGTCATGAACCCAGGGTCCTGGGATCGAGCCCCACGTAGGGCTCCCTGCTCAGTAGGGAGCCTGCTTCTCCCTCTCTCTCTCCCCCCGCTCGTGCTCCCTCTTTCTCTCTCTCTAATAAATAAATAAATCATCTTTAAAAAAAAAAAGAAGTAAGGCTGAATTTACTAAGGGCTGAGAGGAGTGGCCAGGTCGGTCAGGCAGGGCCAGCAGCCCGAGGGTGCCAGTCTCCGAGGCTGACTCTCCAGCCCCCAGCTCAGAAAGGAAGCAGGTCAATGGCCACCTCTCTGCTGCGTACTGTGCTGGGGCACCTTCACAGGGCCAGCTGCTCAGGACCCTAGCAAACAGAGGCTTCCTTACCAGACCTATTCTTACCCACACCTGCACTATGCACCTTCTGTTTGGGACAGAGCCCCCCCCAGGCACGTGGAGGCTCAAGATACATGACACCCATCATGTCCCTGTTTCTCCTCTCAGGTCAGGTGAGCTGTCTGAGCACCGAGGTCCATCTCTGCACCCATGCTCATCACCTGAGCCAGGGAAGAGAAGCCTGTGCTTCTTCACACGACTCATCACTGAGGCCGAAGCCTGCTGTGGATCTGATCGGTGAGCACTCCACCTTCCCAGCTTCTGGCGGGTCGGGGGTCAGCCGCCCAGCAGTCGCCAAAAACGGGAAGGGAAGGAGGGAGGAGGGTGGTGTCATGGGTAAAATGCCCACCAGGTCCCAGCCTCTCCCTCCCTCCCACCCGCCCGAGTGCCCTACCCAACCCCATTCTATCCACAGGACAACCTATAGGACGGTGCAGCCACCATCAGTCAGCAAGCCCTTGCCAAAGATAGAAGAGTCCCAGATAAGTGGGGTGGCCCTGTCCAAGACAGCGGGACAGCCACAGGGGGACCCGCCAAGGCAGGGACAGACACAGTACCCACTTCCAGGAACACGAGGCCTGGCACAGCCCCATCCAAGGCTCCCGCCCTCCCCGATGAATGGGTCCAGGCCAGTGAGCATGTGCACGGCCTCAGGCCTCGCCTCCACACCCAGTTCTGTGTCGGCAGAAAAGTGTTGGCAGCTGTGAGTTAATCTGGTTTTTGCCATTGTCCAGTGGGCGGGGGTTCTCGTCTGGGAACAAGGGTTTTAAAAGCCAAAGAAACACAAAACAAAAGTGCATCAAACCTGACTGTAATTCTAGGCCTTTATCCCAGGGTGGAATCAATCTAAAACTTATCACAAGAAATCAGCTGTAGGGAGTCCTGGAAAGATGCCAGTTAGTATCAGAAAAGGCCATGTCCCCTAGTCTCTCCCGGGGGGGGCCGGTTCTGCTGAATGCAGACATCTACTGACAGGAAGTCCCTTACAAGTTCCTGCGCCTTCTTCCTTCCTCCTGCCCCTGCCTGGAGAGTTCCTAATGTGCTCGCCCACCTTCTGCCTCCCGGCCCCCTTCTCCTGGGACCTGAGCTCTGGGAGCAGGGGGCTGTATGAGACCCCACAGCAATGAGAACAGGGCTCTGCGGGAAGCACTTGCTATGCAGAGGAAGGAAGACCCCAGCGGCGGCTCTCAGCACCTCAATGTGGCTCTGAATGGTCACCTGGAGCACGGGTGAGTGCTCAGCACCCACCCCCCACCCCAGGAGGCCAGGCTCTCCCAGGAGGGTCACAGCCAACTCCTGCAGCCAGCAGGAGAGGTCGGAGACACAGCCCCGCCCAGGACACTCAGTGTTCAGCAAACAACACAGCTTTTCCCTTTGCGGACTCAAAAATGTAAATTCCCCCAAATGAAGAAAATCAGAGCAGGCCCCTTCAGAGTCCCGATTCCTCTGAAGAGTGAAAAGGCAGAAGGCTCTTGCCCACGAAGTCACTGCACAGAACTGCCCGAGAAGGACTGCAGTCTGTCCCCTGGGCTCAAAGACCGGGTTGAAGGAAAACACCCAAATCCGCCAGGTGGCCCCATCGACCTGCCCCCGATAACAGTGGACGCGGCTCGATCAGGCCACATACATCATTTCTACACCTTAAAAACACAGGAAACCTGAAGGCACTGGGAGGGGGGAGGCGCCCAGACCAGTTTCTAGAAGAAAGCAGGAAATAGGGGAGGGGAGTTGCAATGTCCGGAGGGCACCCGTCACCCCACGTGGCCCACAGTGAGCCGAGGCTGCAAAAGGCTGCGCTAGAACCCCCAGCTGACACACTGGTGACCCGAGCCCCGTATCGCCTTCGTCCCACCCCTGCAAGTGCACACGCACACACACGCATGTGTGTGCACTGTATGTACGGCAGGCTAGAGACCAGACGCCCTCAGTGCCGAGGAGCGCACAGCTGCCCTGCGACAGGGGGCTGAGGAGACGGCCGCTGCGGCGTGGCGGGGCTGGGGAGCCAGCCTGGGGCAGGTGTCGAGGTGGTGCTCGTCTGCCGCACCCCAGACCCGCTGCAGGAGCCGACATACGCTTCCGGGAGGACACGGCCATCCCAGGCGGCAGAAATGCCCGGAAAGATTTCTGAAGCGCGGTGACCAGGAGGAGCGGGAAGACGGCCAGGGACGCAGCGAGAGCAGCGGCCGACGCACGGATGCAGACGGGCTCCACGCTGGAAGACCACGTGCGACGCCTCAAACAACTGCTTATTGCACTTAGAGAAACAAGCATCAAACTTGAAAATATCTGCAGGGAACATAAAACTATAAAAAGAAACAGGAAGTAGAGCGAATATTCCGAAAGCACAAACTTCCACAATCTCCAAGTCGTATGAAATAGATCATTTCAAGAGCACCGTAACTACTGAGGAAACTCAATCCACAATGTAAAAGCCCCTGAAAAAGAAACCTCCAGGCCCAGAGGGTTTCACTGCTGACGTTAACCAAACATTATAAGAAGAACTGACACTAAATACCCTGATTCAAAATCAAAGACAGTACAAAAAACCCTGCAGATCAGTGTTCCTCATGAATACAGACGCAAAAGTCCTTAAAATGCAGGCAACAGAATTCAGCACCACGCAAATGTCACTAGCTACTGGGACCACAGAGGACACAAGGCGGGTTCAACGTTCAAGGACCCCTCAGTGTCGCATGCCGTAGTACACAGGCCGAGGAAAAATCACATGAAAAATCACAACTGATGCATAAAAAGCACTAGACAAAATTCATGATAAAACTTGAGAAGATGAAAAGAGGAGAGTTTCCTCAACGGGATGCCGAACATCTACTCAGTGTGGAATACAGCAGAGGGGAGCGGGGCCCCCAGGTCCGAACCTGAGTGGGACTGCCACTGGAAATCACTGACCGATGGCAGCGCTCAGAGCAGCCCCGAGGGAGGAGGTAAGGAAGACCGGGAAGGGTGAGGGCCTGAGCCAGGATGTGGCCGGGCTCTGGTATATGCTGAAGTCGCCAGGACTCGCCGACGGACTGGATGGGGGTGGGGGAGGCAGCCGGCATCAAGAGACAAACACAAAGAGGAAAGGACACGCACGGGGACTCCCTCGTGCGAGGACCCGGAGTCGTCAGACTCACGGACAAAGAGGGTAGACGGCAGGGTCCGTGCGTCACGGGGACAGGGTCTCCGTGCGCGGGGATGGAACGTTCTGGAGCCGGACGGGGAGCCAGCTACACAGCAGTATGGATGTGCTCGGTGCCCCCAAATGGTGCCCTGAGAGTGGTGAAGACGGTCCATTTTATGTTACGTGTATTTTACCAGAGTAAGAAAGAACAAATACAAGCATTTTGCCTGAGCAACTGGAGCAGCGCTGTTGTCAGGGGAAGGCTGAGTGAACGGCTCTGGGGAGAGCGAGGACTTGAGTCTCAGTTACGTCTTGAGTTCCCCGCTGGACGTCCAAGCGGGACACTGAGTGGGAAGCGATTTGGGGTCTGTGGGCTCTGTGCTGGGGCTGCATGTCAGAGTGGCAGCACCTGCACCTGGAACCCCGTCACTCAGGAGGCCAGCGCGGGAGCTCAGACAGCAGGCAGCCAAGCACCAGGCCCCAGGTCTTCCAGCACAGAGTGCATGCATTTCCCAAAATCTTCGAAGCTGGGTAGTTCAGATCTTTGCCTTTTATTCCAAGGCAATTTTTCCTCTAAATACGAAACCATCAAAATATTAAAAGCCCACAATAAGATGCTACTCAAACATACAATATTTCTAAAAGTCTGACGAGACTAACTGCTATAAAAAAGGTCTATCGTGAATTCTCGTCTGCTGCTGTGGGAACGTCGTTGGGTCTGCACTTTTGAGAGGGCACTGGGGGTGTGCCAGGCTGCTTCTCCAGTGGTCCCAAGGGTCCCCACGTCCCGACAGCCATGCCCTTGTGTGCGGGCTGGACCCTGCAACATGCTTCTAACCCAGAGACTGCAGCAAAATTGATGGAAAATCACCTCCGAGACCAGCATTAAAGATCATGATGTTCCTTTGTGTGCCCTCTCTTTCTCTCTCACTTTGACAGAGCCAGGTGCCATACCGTGAGCTCCCCACGGAGAGGCCCACATGGCAAGGCGTTGAGGGCAGCCTTTGGCCAACAGCCGGCAAGGAAGCAAGGCCCTTGGTGTAACAGCCAGTGAGGATGAATCCTCCCTATAGCTGGGGAGAGAGGGTGGATGCAGATCCCCATGCCCGGAGCCCCATCGGGCCTTCAGGTGAGACCACAGCCCCAGCCACACCCCACCAGCAGTTTGAGAGAGACTGAGCCCCAAGACCCAGCTAAGCCCCACCCAGACCCAGATCCACACAAACCTGGTTATTTTAAACCACTAAATTTCGTAGTAATTTGTTACATAGCAATAGACAACCATGCTGTGGCTTTATCTAGTGGAGATGAAGATCCACTAATCCCAAGACCCTGCAATTCCACAACTAGGCATACAGCCCCAGGGAAACGTGTGCACATGTATGACAGGACACACGTGTGAACGCACTGATCACAGCATTGTTTATAATTGCCAAAACCTGGAGACAAGTCAAATGACCACCACCGGAATAACGGGTAAACCATGGTATATTCACACACAGAAAAAATGTACACTCCAGAGCCACACAGCAGCGCACGCCTAACAAATACCAATAAAGTTCAGCTAAAAAACAAAACAAAACACGCATAATGCAAGTGCATCCACATAAAGCTCAATACAAGCACAAGCAAACTGCATACTGGGAGAACACCCGAGCAACACAACTCCGGAGAAAAACAAGGAGGTGACGACAGGAAGAGCCAGCGTGGTCCTCTGTCCTGAGCTGTCTGTGGCCTCCTCTAATCTGTGCGTACCCCCTACTTGTGTATCTCATAATAAAAAGGGAAGGGGGAGGAGGAACAGGAGGGAAGGAGTCCACCACAGAGTCCGGCGATCCGCAGCCGTAAATGAAACCCGCAGCTGCTCCGTTTAAGACCAGAGGCTCAAATGAGAATTCAACACTAAGAGTCACTACCAGCCCCCAGGCTAAAACGGCCTTACTTCCTCAGTAAAAGCAAAGGAGCATTGCAAACCCCACCCCACACTCCATGCTCCTGTTCTTAAAGGTTAAGTCGGGTAAAGGCTAAGATCAGACAGGACGTTGATGACACGAGACACTGAGCTAGAAACTTCAACAAAGAAGAGGAGCATCATCTCCTCCATGCCTCAAAACACCATCTGGAGAGAAGAAGTCTCCCCTAAAAGGGCAAACTTGAGAAGAAAGAAGAGGTGTATGTATGCAGGGGGTCGACAGGCAGGAGGACGGGCTGGGGAAGAGTCAGGAGAAGAGACAGAAACACGCAGCCTTTGTGCTACCCAGCTCCTTCCCCGCCCTGAACTGACTGCTTCCCCGCGTTTCCTGGCTCCCTCCTTGGGGTTGGGGCACCCAGTGCTGCTCCAACCCCCTGCAAGCCCAGGGACCCCCACGGGCCGAGCCTCTCTGCACCCAGCCACCCCATCAAGCTTACATTAGTTCATTCCCCTACAAACACCTAGAAACATTTCTGGCTTCTTGCTTCCCTTAAGCTCCAGAGATGTACAATTTTGCCTTAAAAACTCTTAAGTACAGATTAGTCCACCAGTAATGAATACAAAAACTGAGAAAAAAAAAAAGACTACATTTTCTATTTGTTTTTTATTTTATTTTATTTTTAGAGGAGGGTGGTGGGGGAGAGAGAGAATCCGAAGCGGGCTCCACACCCTGAAGTCATGATCTGAGCCGAAATCAAGAGTCGGATGTTTAACTGACAAAGCCACCCAGGTGCCCCAAGACTGCATTTTCTATAAACAATTTATCCTGAGGGAAGGACCTGCCTGCTGGAGAGGAGTGAACTCCTTCTCCCTAGCTGGCTGCCGGCGGTCCGGCTCCAGGGCCAGTCCCCTGAGTTCGTTCTGTCCCCAGACTCAGCTCGAGCTGTGTGGCTCCTGGGGTTCAGTAACAGGCCACTTACTACTCAAGCGAATGCCCTGCCTGGACACGAGCACTCCAGGTCTGCTTTCTCAAAGTACAATCCTCCTTGTTTGTTTTTCTTGAAAAAAGTTCTATTTTCTTTTTAAAACCAAAGTTCCATAAGGTTGTGTGAACCCAGGACAGTTCTAATTTTCAGAGGGTTTACTTGCACAAGCTGCCAATGTGGGAGTTGAGGGTGTTTGTTTTAAGAGGATGTGGGGGCAGCAGGAAAGACAGAAAATACCACAGGTTTGAATTTCTTCCCTACAAAATACATACTACAGGGAAACTCAGTTTATATGCTCAGGAACATCTCCACCCTCTGCTCCAAGTTACAAATTTATGATTCCTCTTCAGACATGCTGGCAGCAACCCTGCTAGCCCAAAGAGCAGGGTAAGGGCGCCAGGCGGCCCGTGCATCCAGCACCGACATTGCAGCCCAGCTGCTTGGCAACACCTGCGTCTTCGCCTGGCCCGGGGACGAGCTGCAGCTTTGAGAACAACTGACCGCCGTCAGGCCCTGCACAGCAAGGCGCAGCCCCAGGCTCTCGGGCCAGGAGCACCGCTCAGCCAGGGCCGGGAGGACACAAACTCGCGCGTGAACGCGGCCGCACAGTGCCAGGGCGCTCTGTGAGAGCGGAGCCTCACACACACACACGAGCATACACACATGCACATGGGGATGTGTGAGCACTCACACGCATGTGCACGCACACTCGCTCTCAGGCTTGTAAACACTCCCCTGTGCATCACCCACGTCCTGGCTGACTAGGGTCCTCCAAGCCTGCCCTCTGGGAGCACACCGCCCACTCCGTCTGGCATGGCGGAGAGACCCCTCCATCCTGAAAACGATGGCAGATACCACGTGCCACTGGGAGAGGCAGGCACTCGTGGCTGCCGACATAAAACACGTGACCCGTGTCTGGTCCTCGGGAATGGCTAAGCTCCTTCAACACAATCTACCATCACAGAGCGGCCACACAACCCAGTCTTTGCACTTCATGAGGGACCATCAGCCAGCAGCAGAAGCCGCTCTGTGAGACACCGCCATCTGCCCCCCACACATGCAAAGACAGAAATCCGGCATCAGGTGCTACCAGTGCTCGTTAGGACATGTCAGCACAGAGACAGACGTGGTCACCATGGCATCCCGAGGCTGGGAAGGCTGTCATCATACAGTCGCACAAATCATCCCTTGTGTTTCAATTCCCCAAGTGCAGCTGTACCATCACAAGTTTGCCGATAAAACTGCTCATGAAGCCTTACCTCCTAATATGAAATCTGAGACGTATGAAATCCAGACCCCATTTTCATGTATTACTCGATTAAAGGAACAAATCACAGCGCCAGGTACTGAGAGCTTACCACAGCCCAGCACCGTGCTACGCATTTGCCGTGTGCGGTCTCAGGTACTCTTACTGCCCCCTCGAGCTGGTGCGCGGTCACCCCGACTTCTCAGACGTGATGCTGGGACACAGAGGGGTCACTCTGCCTTGGGTCAGGGGGCAGGGGGAGCAGGAGGGGGTCTGATCCCACAGCCAGACTCTACTAAGAACCTACCGGCCTTTACAGTAAAACGTAAACGGAACACCAATTCATAAAAGTGCCCTGAGCAAATGAGAGATTCACTCAAATCGTGCCTATGCTGCCCACACATTAATGCCACCCCCCCCGAAGGAGGTGTGTCCTTGTGTGTACCACTTGTTCCAACAAGCAAGGAGCGACGACCGCTTCTTCAGCACTCACTGGCGGCAGGCGCCATGTCACCCCTCAATCCACGGCCTCCGGCATCCTCATGGCCGCCCTGCACACCACCCCCACATGACCTCCATCTGACAGTCATCAGAGAGAAGCCTGGTGCCCCAGGCCACACCCCAGCCCACTGCCCTGCTGAAACCCAGGTCTACCCAGCAAGCCCGTAACACTAAGCGCTGCCCACAGCCCTCCTCCCTGAACTTGACAATGAGGTGATCGCGCCCATGACAGACTCCCCTGGTGCCCATTCTCCCCTTCCTGCTTTCAGGGACAGAGCCCCCAGGTTTCCACCAGGCTCCTGGCTGCCCAGCTGGAGATGACAGTCAAGGCCTCACCCATGGCCAGACAGGAGCCGATGACTAAGGTGGGGTCAGCAGAGTGTGAGTAGAGGGCAGCCTGAGGCTTCCCGGTCATCTCCTCCGTGAAGACGAGGCCACTGGCCCCACTCCATCTGTCCCCTGCCCCAGAACCAAAACACTAGCACGGTGAGCCACCACTGACCACACAGCAGGGACAGCACACCAGCGGGGGGCAGAGCAGTAAGATGAACCGGGCGCAGGTGCCTGGACAACCCAGGCCTGGGCCACTCACCCCTGGGCTCTGGAATAAACATGTAGCCTGCCTGTTTAAGGTACTGAATCTTGGGATCTCCGTGTTAAAGGGGTCGGTCTACACCCTGATACATGTGCGTAAACCTCATGCTTAGATCCTACTTTCTGGTTCCTTCCCAAAACAGTCATGGAGCCCATTTTGCACACCGAGCGCCATGCTCCATCTGCGGTATTCCCAGTGGCGGCACCTGGACATTCATTCCAGCCTGCTGATGTCCTGCAGTCACACATATCCATCCTGCCCCTGAACCACGATCTGGTACCCAGGCCAGCTGGCCCGGTGGGGCGACGTGCCTGGCTTCAGGTGGCAGCCATGCTTAGTCCTGGAGAATGTGCAGGGCTCTGGGACCAATGGAGTCTTCAAGGAGGTAAGGACGGCATCGTCCAGATCAACCTGATGGTCACTGTGAGCCAGGCCCTCAACCTCCACTGTGATTCTTAGCCTTAAAAGATATTACCTATCAGCATGAAGTAAGAACTAATAAATACCTAGGAAGTCTGATATCCACACCTTCGCAACCGCATTTACTTATGTATCTGGGCAAACTGCAGTATGGTTTCCTCCAGGTTCATAAAAGTATATTCCTGAGAGAGGACCATGCAGCTCAGCCGGAAAAAGACCATCCTATGCCATTAAAACTTACCAAAAGAATGGCAAGTTTAAACTAGACACTGTTTATACTCCTAACAGCAGGAGACATGAGCTCTGTGCCTGGGAAAACCATCTTCAAAGCAGCAACTGTTTTCCCAGCTGTGAATACTTCATCCTGGGAAATCTTTTCATACCATTACAAAAATAATTTTAAAAAGATTGAACAAATATTCAGCCTAATCTGCCCATTCTGGTATTTTAGACCCAAAAACTGGAGAACTGCCTTGTGTACATTGTCTGATTAGCCAGTGACTAATCTTTCTTATGAACATTAGTGAAGGTTCTAATGAAATAAGCTTCCTTAAGTAAATGTAGCATCCACTCAACTGGAAACAATAAATTTAGTGGCTTCCTTTGAACAGCCAGGAAGTGCAGATAATTCCAGCAGAAGAAGGGGCAAGGCAGGAAGCACCCCACTTCTGCACGTTGTTTTATGAATACGTGCAAACAAACAGAAGAAAATTGGTTCTGATGAAGGGGATGGCCTGGCGGTCATGGGCAAAACCAGCCGGAAAAGAGCATGCGCATGTCACAAGTCAGCTCCTGGCACCTCTGGGGCAGAATCTCCCATAAGCTTTAAAACTCCCAATGTACACCAGGACGGAAAGTTTCAAGGCACAGACTATATGACAACCCCCTTCTAAAGCCAAGAGAAAAAAGAAGAAAAAAACCCAAAAAACAAAAACCAAGCCACTGAAGCAGAGATTCATTCAAGAGACCAGGTTCCCAGCCGGCTCTGCTTTCCTAGGCAAGGAGAGGACAGTCCCAGCCTCGGGCCTCCAGGGCTGTCTGGGACAAGGGAGTGACAATGCTGGGCCTCGAGGAAAGCAGGACGGAGCCGTCCAACCCCGGAGGGCTGGGTGGAGTGTGCCTCAGTCTCCAAAATGGCAAAAGGACTACTTGAGGGTGAGACTGTGATCCTTACCTCACAAACTGTGTGATGGAGCGACGTGCACCCTCCTGGAAGCCAACCACGTCTTTAAAAATACTTACAAATATGCTAACGTACCAAACGTTTCTCTCTCAACTTCTCCATGTTTTCTGAAATTTTTCACCATGGGTGTGTTTTATTTTTATAAAGTGTGGGTTGGGGGGCTTTATTTTCAAAAATTAAGTTAAGAATGGCATGAAAAACGGCCATGTATAAATCAAGTGTGCATGAAGAGCTCAAGTGTGGGAGAGACACATCCTCAGATCGGTATCTTAGGAATGGCAGGGACACTTAAAAATGGAACGCGCTAGGGACGCCTCCCTGGTGCAGCTGGTGGAGCGCCCGACTTTTGGTTTCAGCTCAGGTCGTGATCTCAGGGTCGTGGGACCGAGCCCCGTGTTGGGCTCTGCGCTCAGCGTGGAGTCCGCTTGAGGTTCTCTCTTCCTCTCCCTCTTCCCCTCCCCCTGTGCGTGCACGCATGTGTGCTCTCTCTCTCTCTCAAATAAATAAATAAATCTTTAAAAAAAAAAAGGAAACACACTGGATGTCAGAAGGGTGGAATGGGGGGGGGCTTCCTCTGTCAAGTTTCCTTATTCACTGTTTTGATGAGATTTGTCCAGTAAACAAAGCTTTCCCAGGGCAAACACTGCGCGCACCTATTGGAAACGGCCTGTTTTCTCGTTCCTGGGTGTTCAGAGACCCGGGCAGCACCACCACCTCAGGCAGCGAGCAGAGGCCCCCAAGCCCCAGCGCGGCGCAGACGCAGGTGCCCCAGCCCCTGCAGGACACTACCGAACTCTCTCTCCTTTGCAAAGACAGGCAAGTGAGTTGTTCCCCCAACGTGTGCCTGGGCGTCGTGGACAATCCAGACCACAGCCAGAACGAAGTCTCCAGAAACGAGCCGGTCAAGAAACATGTGAGTGCCTGCCGCGTTCCTGTGTGCTGGGGGCGAGGGTGATGAGTGAGCAGATGCTGTCTGTCCTTGGGACATGTGGCCAGAGGGTGAAGGAGAGGCTGAAAAGCATGGACACAGGGAGATGGAGGGCTGGAGGCCACCACAAGGTTTCAGCGGTGAGCTGCTTGCGGTGAGAAGCACCGTGTGCATTAGAGAGCTCCAAGGGCCATGAAGGAAGGAGGACAGGGTGGAATGGTCAGATCCAGGGTGTCCCTGACAAGTGCAGAAGAGTCCCACGTGGGGAGAGGGGGTCCGGACCGTGGCATCTGAAGGCACAGGCCCCTCCCTCACGCTGCCACTGTAGCGTCCAGGGACAGCTAAGTGGAGGAACAGTGAAGAGGAATCAAGTCACAGTGCACGGCCCGCAGGGAGCCAGACTAGAGCGCCCCCAACCCCCAGCCCTGAAGGGCAAGGGCCCCGGGTCAGTGGCTGCCACCAGCCTCTGCAGGGGAGGGATGATCCGCTGCTCCCCATTGCCACGGGCCGGCAGGAGGAGGGAGGTGGGGAGAGCCAGTGGCCAAGAATGACAGCAGGTGGCGTGTGCACTGGCCGTGAGAACACAGATGTGCAGCCGTCTGTGCGTGCCCGGCCCTCCCCGCGCACCATCGCTCCACAGCCCGCTAGAGCGCGTCCCCGGATCATTCCCAGGCTGCACTGCAGAGTCTCACGGAGAAAAGATACCAGGATTGTCCTTGTTTTTCATCTTTTTCCCCAGCCAAGTTTTCCACTAAAAGAACACTGCTGGTTCACAACTTGTAGATGCCTGAAAACTCCCGGAGACCTTTCCCGTCATCCGCTGCATCCGCCGTGTCCGCCCTGTGAAACACATCTCCCATCTCCTGCCTCAGCTTTAGGCAGCCACGACCTCATGCCTCCCCTTTGCTGGGACTCGTGGCATCAGCACGGGAAGCTGCCCGTCCGGGCCCCAGGCCCCCAGCCCAGCAGAGGTGGGGCTCAGCAAGCCCGTTCCTGCCCTGGAAGCCAGCCTTGCTTCTCTGGTGGCTCGCTCGCTCCCATGTTGCAGCCCGGCTGGTTTATTCAGCACACCGTGTGTGAGTTTGGGACTGGATGCACCCCTCTTTGATATTCACGCTGTCATCTACACCACAAATTTCTCAGCCATTTTATCTTCAAATACTGCCGTTCTTCCACCTTCCCTCCTCTCCCTCTGACCTGCCCTCCTGGGTTCCCCGGCAACACATCACTGTGCCCATCTGGGCATGTGCTCACCTCTCTCTTAGCCCGGTCTGACCCACCCGTAACTCCATGATGAGAGTTTTACTTTTACTATTTCAATTTGACTCCTTTCAACTCTTCCCATTTGTTCTCAGGCTAGAGGGAAAAAGGACAGAATGCTGACTCTCCCGTTATCCCCCAAACACTTTAAACCCATTTAAACTCTTCCAGGCCCTCTGCCTTGTGCTTCTTATGAATTCTGTCCCCTGCCTTACCTGCTGACTTCGAGGACAGGTCTTTCCTCTTACGGACTGTGCTTTTTCAGGAGGGCTGTTCTCCTTGGGAGACCCCGTGGGGTGGTTTGCATTTGTCCCTGCTGGAGGGTCTGTGAATTCCACTGGTCCAAACAAGTCTCCTTGTGAGTTTCTTGACCAGGGGCTCCCATGCTGTGGGTTGGTGCAAATTTGGGTCTGGCTCTGACATACACCGTTGGTTTGGGATTCTAATTCTGCGTCACAGACTCTTTCTTCACCCACCCTGGCTTCTTGCTATGTCTGCCCAATGGGTAGGATTTTCTAACTCATGTGTGAAGGACCCATGGCTCTTGGCTTTGGGGCAGGAGCTCAGTTCCACTATCTGCACATGAGTACACACCTCGCGTGGCCATCTTGTTAGAACAGCACCCTTATAGGGGCGCCTGGGGGGCTCAGTCGTTGAGCGTCTGCCTTCGGCTCAGGTCAGGATCCCAGGGTCCTGGGATCGAGCCCCGCGTCGGGCTCCCTGCTCAGCGGGGAGCCTGCTTCTCCCTCTCCCTCTGCCCCTGCTTGTGTTCCTGCTCTCGCTGTCTCTCTGTCTGTCGAATAAATAAATAAAATCTTAAAAAAAAAAA
Source organism: Neomonachus schauinslandi (assembly GCF_002201575.2). NCBI lineage: Eukaryota > Metazoa > Chordata > Mammalia > Carnivora > Phocidae > Neomonachus > Neomonachus schauinslandi. The sequence continues at coordinate 175,671,280 of NC_058407.1, read as the reverse complement.
AAAAAAGAACAGCACCCTTATAGTGGAGGCCCAGTTTTGATGCCGTTGGGGCCACCAGCTCCAGCTTTGCTCACCAGTCTGGCTTTGAGCTTCTTTATTTCTTGCACACTGCTTGCTTTTAGTTACGTCACATAATTCTGTTGGCACATTTCTTCAAGCATGTTTATGTGTTTGAAGCAGAAGGGGGTATTTCTCATGTCAGCCCATCAACCAGATTGATAGAAGTCATATATATATATATATATATATATAACGTGTGTGTGTGTGTGTGTACGTATTACCTCAAATTTCATCACAGGCTGAAAACCGTGGACCAACAGGTCACCTTGGGAACATAACCTACACAAATGGTATGGAGCCCTTCTCTGGTCACTCCCACATGGCTACTAACTCCAAGTTCATTCTCCTAACGGTCACAGCTCATATGCCACCCGACTCCCAGGTCAGCATGCAGGCTCACAGCTTCCCTCAAGTATAGTGAGCGTCGCTTCCAGGCATGAAAACTGAGAACGTTTAAGTGACGCTCACAGTTTTGGGGTGAGCGTCAGAGCCTGGACTGGAGCTGAGGATCACAGCCTCTCCCCACCACCAGACCCTCGGTTGGGACTGGCTTCCGGGCTCCATGTGTGACGACATCTCAAGGTCCTGCACATAACCTGGTGCAGACGCCAGCAAAGACACCTTTCTGTCTACCAGGCAACCGGTTCCCTCCTTCCCTCCTTCTTCTGAGGGGACCCGAACCACAAGCATCGGCTCCCCAAATGCCACTCATGCCCGAGCACTACACAGTGTGGGGGCCACACCAGAGCTGGTCTCATGGGGCCGAGGGACTGCAGGCAGGCACACAATACAGCCCGGTCCGGCCAGGAGGCTGAGCAAAACAGACCAACCAACCAGTGGTGAGTTGGCTGCCAGGCACTCCGAGGCAACAGGGGAGAGGCTCAAGCAGTGGGCCAAGTACTTGGCCTGTGGGAGGAATTCACCCAAAATGGCATGTGCTCATAATCCTCACGCAGCCATTCTTTGCTTCCCCTCGAAATGCCTTAGGGGGACCAGACATATATAAGAACACTCATCACCAGTGAAAACTGATGTGGAAATGTTGGGGCTTGGAGCTGACAGCCCAGAAAGACTTCCTGAGAAGTCTTCAGTGCAAAAAGGTGGTTTTTATTAAAGCGCGGGGACAGGACCCCTGGGCAGAATGGGTTGCTGCTGCCACCGATTGTGAGGGGCAGCTGATTACATTCTCTTATCTTGGGGGACATAAAGACAGGGAAGTTTCCGAAAGGATTTCCATATGCTAAAGAGACTCCAAGGATCCTGGAGGCCTAGCTACTGTCAAGCTAAGGTTGTTTTTCCCTCTAACAAGGCATTATAAGATGGGGCGCTTCCTGGAGGAATGTTCTATCCTGCCTGTTTCAAATATCTGTCAATGCGCTGCAGGTTATAAGGAAATTTAATTTTATCTACATTTCCCTTTGCCTTTGTTCTCCAAATCAAAAGCAAAACAACCGGCTGTCAAAATCTGGGGTCTCCTACAGCCGCGGGGTGGAGCAGGCCTCCACGCTCAGATGCAGCCCAGGAGCAGGGGTTCCACTGCCTGCCTCGCAGTCCCCAAGACCTCAACCAGGAGGCCACCGGCTTTCTGAGGCAGCCAGGGCACGCCCCTCAAATTCCTGAAATGGCTGGAGAAACATAACCCCAAGGGGGCACAGGGCAGGACAGGGTGTGGGGAGGCAGTCTGTGCAGAGGCCTGGGAGTGCAGAGCCCGGAGGCAGCAGGATGGCCCTGCAGTCTGGGAGAGGCAGAGGGGCTGTCTGCTTAGAGCAACAGAAACAAGAAGAACTCGACTAGAAAACTATCTGAAGCATAAAGCAAAGACAAAGAGTTCTTAGCATAAGGAGCAAGTTTTCTGATCAACACAGAGAAGACAGGCTTTGCAACAGAACTGGTAAAAACAAACAAACAAACAAACCCTACAGGCATCCACAAAAGCAAATGACCAGTATGTACATGGAAATGACCATTCATGGTTGTAATCAAGGAAAGTGAAATTAAAGCAACCGTGAGCTACTTTTCTGTCACACTAGAAAACAGGAAAAACAAATTATAGCGCTCAGGGCTGATGTGGGTCACAGAAAATACATCCATTGTGAAAATACTGAGGATATACTCCAAGATATTCACCAGGGTTATCTCAGGATGGTAGAATTAGTCTTTCTGATTTCTTCCGTGTTGTTTCCTGTAGTTGTTTTTTTTTTTCTTCACACTGGTCATGTATAACTCAGGAAAAATAACAAACATTGCTTTTTTAAAATTCCACTTTGCTGAGTTACTTTCTGCTGAGCAGAAGGAAGCAAAGCTACAAATATCTCGCTGGCTGGCCCCAGCAGCAGTGAGAGCATTAGCAATGGATGTGCCGACAGCTGGATTGGGGGTGGGGGGAGGATCCTGTTTTCCTTGGCCCAGAATGAGGACTGCCATGTCTCCATGGCAGCAGGGAAAGCTGATTGGCTTCCAACTTTTCTGCAATTCTTCAGACTTGACAAATGAGTGGAGAAAACCCATTGTAGAGACTGAGGGGCACACACACACTCAAGGCCAACCTAACAGACCCCGTGGTCCCAGCCACCTCCGAACGATGCCCAGTGAGGCCCGCCACTCCCGAAAAGCTCCTGGAGAAAGAGACAGGATGTCACACAGGGGCAGGGCAGAGAAGGCCACATCAAACCTGGACCCAGGAGGACGGCCCCGCCACAAAGCCAGGACAATGCCCCAATACCAGCCTACTGGCAGTTTCCAGAACTGACCAAGCCAGGGGCACACGTCACCAAACACTGGAAAAGCGAGTTTTAATTTCACCTCTCCTAATTCCTAGGGCACTTTTGTGAGCACCACCATCATCAGAATGACTGAAATAAAAACCAGAGAAACACCAAATACTGGTGAGGAGGTGGAGGGGCTCATCTCGTGCAAGATGGTGGTGGGAACGTAAGCTGAGACAGCCGCTCGCTCAGAAACTAAACATGCATATAGCAAACAACCCAGCAGTTATCCTCCTGGGTGCTCACCCCAGAAAAATGAAAACTCGTGCTCATGGATGTTCATAAAAGCTTTATTCGTAAAAGCAAAGATCTGGAAACAACCCAAATGCCCTTCGTTCAATGAGTGAATGGCTAGAAAGGGAGGGTACCAGGGAGCTGTGTGGTGACACCGTCACTGTGGTGGTGGCCCCAGCAACCTACACCAGTGATAAAGCTGCACGTGCACCCACAGGCACCCACAGGCACCCACGTGAGCACAGGCACACACACGAGCGTGCACACACAAACACACATGCAAGTGCACGTGCATGAGTACGCACAGAACTAGTAAAATCAGAATGAGCTCTGTGGATTGTGCCCATGTCCATTTCTGGTTTTGACACTGTGGTCTGTGATCAGTGGGGGAAACTGGGCAGAAGGCACACTGGACGACCTCCCTACAATTTTTTGCAATTTACTATGTATCTGCAATTACATCAAAAATAAACTCTTCTGGGCTCCACACTGGGCCTGGAGCCTACTCAAAAAAATAAAAAATAAAATAAACTCTCTTTCAGAAAACATCAAAGTGAGCACTCCAAAGGCACAGTTCTAAGCAGGCCCTCTAGACGAGCCGGCCCCGTCCACCTGCCACAGGCGGCTCCCAGCGGGAACAACGGCTTCCTCACAGGCAGGCCCGGCCCTGAGCCACGACCCTGGGCCACAAGGACATAAAGTGGGCGGGACAGGGTCTGGAGTACTGCAAGGGGCCTCACATGGCACCCACTTCCATCCCCCTCCCCACAGGAACCCTCCCAGCGCGAGCCCTACACACCCACCCTGTGTTGGCTGGAGCGTGCCCAGTGACAGGTGAACTCGCTACCTCTTATTTGATGACTCTGACTTTCTTTTTTTTTTTTTTTTTTTAAAGATTTTATTTATTTGAGAGAGAGAGAATAAGAGAGAGAGAACACATGAGAGGGGATAGGGTCAGAGGATGAAGCAGACTCCCTGCCGAGCAGGGAGCCCGATGCGGGACTCAATCCAGGGACTCCAGGATCATGACCTGAGTCGAAGGCAGTCGCTTACCCAACTGAGCCACCCAGGCGCCCCACGATGACTCTGACTTTCAAAAGTACCACCTCATTCCAGGCCAGCATCTACCTCCCTGTGCTTTCTGCTCACCGACCGCAAGAGAGTAAGAGGGCGCACAGACGAGCACTGCAGAGCCCGCTTTGTCACCAGAAAGCCCCTCGAGGATTTAAAGGCAGCTTCAGGGACTCACCACACAACCACCTACACCACCCTGAGGCCAGCTCCTCACAACGGTCGTCAGGACACCTGGCCCCCCAACCGCCCCCAGATGGAGGCTGAGCAGCAGAGAGCCCAGATGGGTTTTGTCCTCTGCAGTACCACCAGCCTTTAAAATCCTGAGGCGAGGTTCCCTCTGAGATTTCTGTGCTCTGTGGATCTGTATTCGCTTCCCCCAACAAGCTGCAGCCAGGATCTCAGCCAGCGGCCTCCCCATGGGACAGAGGAGCCACAGACCGGGGGACTCAGGTGGCTAGAGCCTGGACCGTCGGGGCTTGTGTCCAGAAGAGAGCGCAGGTGTCCAAGCTCGCCACATTAGCACCAATTGGTGGTTCTGCTTCCTGTCTATGTAGATACCAATTTTATATTTCAAATCAAATGTTCTCTTGCCGTTCACAGACGCCGTATTCTTTTTCTAATCAGCCCTCTGTGTGGCGGTGCCCATGGTAACCTTTCCCCCTGCAGCAACAACACAGGGCCCTCATCAGTCCCTAGGACAAACCCAGAGGCCTGTCAACCTTCCCAGGACCCCCGATAAGGGCCATCCCTTACCCAAAGTGCAATCCCTGGGCTTCCTTTCATACTGTGGAGACCCAGGAACTTGGGGCCGAAAGATCTGCAGCCTAAGCTGCCAGACCTCCGTCAGGGAGGACTGCTCCAGAGCAGGGAATGAATCTGGGTTGGGAGCAGCGGTGTGGGCCAGGGCCCAGCACGGGTGGGCTAGACTGTTTAGACCAGGGGAATGCAAACTCTGGGCCAAGGGCCCCGTGCCCGCCTATTTTGGTAAATAAACTTTCTCTGGGCGTGGCCGTGGCCGTTTGCTTACATACTGCCAGTGCCCTGCTTCTGCTCCACACGTGCGGCCTGAGCAGTGACATAGACCACACGGCCCACGAGGCCTCAGACATCTCCTAGCTGGCCCCAAGCCCTAATTTGATTTAGATCAACTCTCTGAGGTGTGGGAGAGGCATGGTGACCAAAACGCTGGCCAAAGTACAAAAACCAACTATTTTCACAAAGCGTCAAAGAACTGACAAGGGTAGGGAATCTCCAGGCCCAAACTGAGTGGTACCCAGAAGCTAGAACCCAGAGTCATGGCAGGACACGGGGGCCATTCTGTCCTGAGGCGATCTGCAGGTGCCCAGAAGTCAGAACTTCAGCTCTGGTGGCCTCCCAGGATGAGAGGATGGACTCAAAGGCCAGGGCCCCCCAAGGTGGAGAGCCCAGAGGAAGAGCCGCCCCAAATCTCCTCAGCACCTTTCTGTGAGCACCTTTCTGCTGAAGTAAGATATAAAAAGCTGTGTCTGGGGCGCCTGGGTGGCTCAGTCTGTTAAGCGTCTGCCTTCAGTTCAGGTCATGATCCCAGGGTCCTGGGATCGAGCCCCGCATCGGGCTCCTTGCTCGGCAGGGAGCCTGCTTTTCCCTCTGCCTGCCACTCCCTCTGCTTGTGCACTCTCTCTCTCTGACAAATAAATAAATAAATCTTCTTAAAAAATTAAAAAAAAAAAAAGAGGTATCTGATTTTGTAATAAACCGTTACTGTTTTTTTTAGGGGGAAAGGGTTATTTCGGAGAGGGGATTGAGAGATTTTTTTTTTTTTTAAGATTTTATTTATTTATTTGACAGAGAGCAAAAGAGCACAAGCAGGAGGAGCAGTAGAAGGAGAGGGAGAAGCAGGCTCCGCACCAAGCAGGGAGCCTGATGCGGGACTTGATCCCAGCACCCTGGGATCATGACCTGAGCCGAAGGCAGTCGCTTAACCATCTGAGCCACTCAGGCGCCCCGAGATTGTTTTTAATCCTGTACGGATATTAAACTTTACCACATGCTTTGCAAGCACGTACTGAGATGAAAAATGGCCGCAGACACAGGCCCCTTCCGTTCTTCTGGAAACACCCAACTCAAGATCAGGCCTGTGTCAGGCTCCCCTTCTTGGGACAGTCCATTCACCGTTTGCTACTTAAGGCAAATGGGAGGAAATCAGTGAGAAATACTACCTACCCCCCAGGGTCAGAACCCAACCATCACTGGGTTTTCTCATGTTTTGTGCGATTTTTCCACCCTAACAGTGACTGATGTGACTGTAAACCCAGATATAAAGCAACATGGTAAATTAACTAGGCTCTATCTAAAAAAAGTACAGTTTTACATACTGTGTGTTTTGCTACAAGTTATACGTGAGAAAAGCCAGTGCAGGTTACTACAAACAGGAGACCGTCCCAAAGCCCTCTAAACTCTACCGCAACCCTCATAACAACAACAAAAAAAGATCACCTTGCCTGATTCACCTTCCTTTATAAAACAGATCTATTATTAGATTATTAGAGTTGGTTGAAAAATACATACAATAATGAACAGTGTGATAACCTCTTATATATGAAAACATATGTTAATTCAACATTAAATAGAACTTGTATCTGTAGCAGCACAAAACACAATTTTTAATATATACTTGCTGAATAAGTTAAATGTCCTAATTTGAGCCCAGCAAGCTGCCGCTAGGTTTGATCAGTTATAGAAAAGTTCAGTGAGGGGTCAACACGGAGGATGTGAGAAAACAAGGAGTGGAAGAAAATTAAAAGGTTGGTCCGGCCAGGAAGCTCAATTTCAGAAAGGAACGTGGGGCAGAAGGAGAGGAGGGGCACACTGTGTGGCCGAGCAGGGACAGCAGGGTGGCCAGAGCGGGCCCCAAGGGGCCCGGGGGTGTCCAGTGCAGGCAACAACAGGACTCCTCGCAAACCAGCCTCCACCGCCGGGTTGTATTTTGACGTTATGTGACACAAAAAACCAAACCAATGGAGCTTGCCTTGTGCTTGCTATAGGAACCCTGTCCAAGTCACTCACTCCTGGACAGATAGGGAGATCTCCTCAGAAAAGAGCATGAAACTTACATGAAGGACTTAAAAACTACCCCAATAAACCACAAAAGACTTTTCATGAAACCTGAAAGCTGATTCCAAAACTCATACAAAGAAGAAAATATGTGACAAAGGCCAAGAACATCGTCCCCAAAACATAAGGAAGTACTTACTCTATTCAATCTTAAAACACACTTTCAAAAACTGAAGAATTACACAGTGTGGCAAGAAGCAAGTTAAATAAATAACGGTGTGGTAACTTAATGGGCTACTATGCAACAAAACTTAGAAAAAATACATAAGACAATATGTTCATAACTGTGGAAGAGAGAAGGCAGCCTTTACCTTAAGGGGGAAAACAATACCAGATTTTTTTTTTTTTAAAGATTTTATTTATTTATTTGACAGAGAGAGAGAGAGCAAGCCCGCACAAGCAGGGGGAGTGGCAGGCAGAGGGAGAGGGAGAAGCAGGCTCCCAGCTGAGCAGGGAGCCCTATGCAGGACTTGATCCCAGGACCCTGGGATCATGACCTGAGTCGAAGGCAGACACTTAACCGACTGAGCCACCCAGGCGCCCCAATACCAGACAGATCTGACATCTGCCTGTACACATGGAGAGCATCACCATCAAAGGCAAACTGGGAGAAAGTATGTGTAATACACGAACAACAACAACAAAAAGTTCCTCTAAAAAAAGGCAAAAGATGTGACGAGGAAATTCATGGCAGAAGACAAATCCTTAATGAATGACTAGAAACCATCTCAGTCCCTCGTGATTACGAAAATACAAATTAAAACAGGCCCTACTTGGATGGAGCTCCGTGTCGGGACTCTACACTTAGCAGGGAATCTACTTGAGGATACTCTCTCCCTCTGCCCCCCAACTCTCTAAATAAACAAACAGGTCTTACTCTGCACCCACCAGATCGCCAGACACAGAAGCAGTGGGGCCCACGGACACTCCACCACGTGTTCACCTACCGACCCTCCCACCCGCCACTCCATTTCCAGGTGTGAACCCAAGAGAAGCAGTCACACACACAAACGCAATGGACACACGGGCACTTGGCAGGCGTTTCCACAGGTAAATGCAGAAACAAGGTAAAGGACTGTTACCAGGGAGGCTGTGAGGACACTACACACTCCAGGGAGATGCTAAGTAGGAGTTACAACCAGTAAGGAAGACCCACACAGGTGGACTGGGAAGCACCTCCAGGAAACAGTGAGCCAAAGGACATGTTAACAGAAAGTGTAAACCACAAAGAAAAACTGATAAAATTAGACTTGATCAAAATTCGGAACTTCTGCTCTTCAAAAGCCACTGTTGACAAAATGAGAAAGGCAGCTGCAAACTAGGGAAAATATGCTTACAGAACAGAAATCAGATAAAAAACCTGTATCCAAAATATGTAACCAACTCTCAAAACTCAACCGTAAGAAAACAATCCAACAAAAATGGAGAAGGGAGGCAAGCAAACACTTCACCGAAGATAACTTACGGCAGCGAGAAGGCAGACAAGATGCTCACGCCACCAGGGAAATGCTAGTGAAACCACAAGAAATTATGATTTAAATACGAATAGTTTACTCCACGTCAATTATACCTCAATAAAGCTGTCTTTAAAAACCACACACACAGTAAGATACAACTACATTCCTGAGAGTGGCCAAAATTAAAAATATTGACGGTATCAAGTATGGCCAGACACACGGAGCATCTGGAACCCTCAAGCACTCTGGTGGGAATGCACAGTGGTGGGGCCACTTTCAAGACAGCTCAGCAGCTTCTTAAAAAAAGTAAACACACACTTACCATATGGTCCACCTGAGTCCTGAGAATTTACCCAAGAGAAATGAAAACAGAAAGCCTTGCACACAAATATTCACAGTGTGCTCATTACAGCCCCAAACTGGAAACACCCCAAATGTGTGAGAACTGGTGAGTGGAGAAACAAATGTGTGGTCAGGACACGGGAGTATTACTCAGCCACAGAAGGAAAGAACTCAGGAGGCAGCAGAGCTCGAGCGAGCTCGCCGAGACAGGACAAGGGGATCTCGGCCTCCCACCAGCTTACCGTGGGCCTCAGGGCAATCATGGACTTCTCTGGGTCTCCCTTTTCTCTGAACTCCCTCAGCCCTGAAGTCGGTCAGTTTATAACTCCAGTTGGTTGACAACTTAGCATTCAGTAGTCACCAAGTGGAAAACAAAACAATGGCAGAGGGGAACTTCTGCTAGAAAAACAATTTAGGCTCCCAGGGAGCTGCCTATAAAGATTAGCATCCCCTCACCCCCACTAGCTTAACAACAAAAAATCTACTGCCAGACCAGTAATATTTCTTGAGGCAAAATACCATCAGAATGAAGTATTTTGGCTCTGAGCAAATTCTCAAGGCCCTAAAGTTCACAACCTCATTTGATGGTTTTATAAAGTGCTTGTTGGCTTGATGGCGGTAATTCCTATCCCATTTTCGAGATTACAAAGGAAGGAAAAAAGATGGTCCATATGGAGTAGCTGTGCTTCCCTTCCAGATAAGCAATACTCTGTGACCACTCAGAGTGTGGCAGCGCGGAGCCCGGGCCACGTCCAGCGCCGCTGTCTCTGGCCACGTTCCCATAGAGCCCATGAAAACACAAGGGGCACATGAGGCTACACTGGGAACTCGGGAGCCAAACGGCTAATGCGCAGCACATTATATTCTGAAAGAAGAAAAGTGGCTATTATTGTCACCATGCCCTGCAGACTTCAGGAATGCACTGTCATTCCCAACGTGGGACGGTCTGCTCGACAAATCCGAGATCTTTCTCCGAAGCACATCACCAACATTTATAGTGTGAGAGCAGATGCCAAAAAGGAGCCGGGTATATTCCTTATACGGTGCTAGGCATTGCTGCCAATGCACACGGCTGAGCCGCCCACTGACTGGCAACTCCCCGCCCAGCTACCCTAAGGGGCCAGGCCAGACAACACTGAAGGTCCCGGTCCCAGTCTTCCTCGTGTGCTCCAAAAGGCAGCCAGATGCAGGAAACCCAACTGTGAGCCTTTTCTCTATCCCAGCTAGCCAGGTAACCGAGCAAGTACCAGGACACAAGCCCACAAGGACACAAGTCTCTCTGGTCGACTCATGTGTGAAGCCAGGACAACAGCCAAACCTGGGCCTGTGGCATCCCAGAGCTATCCCATGATAACTCCAGGGCTCTGCAAACACAGGGGTTCTCACCCATGAGATGAAGGGAGGAGGCCCCTGCTCACCACCAGCCACCCCTCCTGTCTCCAGACAGCCAAAGCTGTGTGCACTGCAGGACCCCCTCCCACATGCTCCCCAAGGCATGCAGTGGCCTGACCGACCCTGAGGGGGCAGACGCATGATGCCATCTCCCTGGCGTGTGGCCCAGTGTCTGGGACAGAAACCAAGTCATGGAGTATCTCCTCAGCGGGGGTGGGAAGACCCGCAGGAGAAACACCATGACCTCCTGCCCTTTCCTCTACCAACTGATAATGGGGCCACAGCCCCTCTGAATACACATGCTGTCTAAGATTTAATCTTCGCAACCCTCTCAGTGGAAGGGGTCCAGCAACTTGGAAGGTCTGACTGTCCAGCCCCTAAGCCCAGGCTCACAGGAGGGTTTCAAGAAGCCATGAAATGGGTGGAGACTCTCTGGTCCAGGGCATCATCCTTGGAAGAGGACAGGCCTGTGGACCCCATCCCTGACCTCCTGGGCGACCATCCAGCAGGACGCGGGAGAGGGTAGAGCCCAGGTGGTAGGTCCTTAGTAAGGCCTGCGGCCGGCCAGCCAGAACCAGTTACCAAGGCGCTGAGGAAGGCATCAGGAGGGCTCTGCCCCGTCCCAGGACATCACACCCTCTCCAAGATTCAGACCCGTAAGGGCCTTGGCAGGTTAATGGGCTAGTGAGCCTTGCAAACGAAGGAGTGAAGAGGAACACGAGGTTCGGAGTGTCCAGAGCTGCAGAGACGGCTTTCTATGTTCCAGAGTGCATGAAAGTCAAACAAAGATGAGCCCACTGGGTGTGCCGAGCCCCCCCCCCCCCCCAGTGGGAAGTCTGGCTCCGAGGAGGCTGCCCCCAGGGGCCACAGACGGCGAGCACTGGGGAAACTTCAGCCCTCCTGGCACAGGCCCAGGGCGCTTGTGCTGTGGGAAGTGGCCACAGAGGGTCCTACAGGCCCATCCAGACGGACGGTCCCGGGAGGACAACACAGTGGTCCAAGTGGGGACAGGCTTCTCTGTCCTTCATGTGGATTCCGGAGGTTGATCCTGGAGCCAGGGAGGTGGGGGGACAGCACAGTACTTTTCCACGAGCTCCCAGGCTAATAGGATGTGCTCTCCAGGCCCGGTCCACCCGCCCTCCTTAAGATTAGGTGCAGCATTCAATGTTCTCTCTCTAAAAACTGCCTGACATCGCTTTTCCATAATTTCCTATGAGAACCACAGAGTGAAGAAATACTTTTATTAGCAGAGCCCAAGGTGTGTCCTCCCAGAAAAGTCTCCACTTCCCTGGGAGACTGGCCCCAACAATATAAGAAGGGGTCTTCAGGACACAAGCCCACAAGCACAGCACCTCACTCAGAGACGGACCTAAAAATCCTCCCGGGCCTGGAAACACAAGGGGCAAAGCACCGGCTGCCTGTAGGCAGAGAGGCTGCGACCCCTGCTGGCCGGTCCCGGTTTCGCACTCACTCTCCCCTGCAGGCCACAGGTGGGTTTCAAAGCCCACTTCCTGCTCCTGGGCGGGGCCAGCCTGCCACCAAGCCTCAACACCGGAGGGACAGAAAAGGAAGCAAAAGTGCACGTGCCTCTACCAGGAACCTCCTCCACTATGTCACAAATCAAACAAAAATCTAGTCATCAAAAGAGAAACCAGAAGCTCCCCTTTTGTTTTCCAAATTTATTTTAATCAACATGTACTTTAGTAACAAAAAACAATCACATACTGTTAAAAAAATGACCTGAACTTAACCTTGGATCTTAGGCAGAAATTCTAACCCATGCTGATGTCTACCATAAACCCACACTGTTCTGTGGGTCCTGCCCGTGACCGGCAGCCAGCAAGCAGAGATCATCAAGAAAGGAAAGCTGGAAGTTTTATGACAAAACTTAAAATCACCAGGGTGATAGTATGGGGTTTATTTTATTTTTTAAAGATTTATTTATTTATTTGTGAGACACAGAGAGCAAGCATGTATATGCATGGGGTGGGGTGGGGGGGGCAAAGGGGAGGGAGAGGGACAATCTCAAGCAGACTCTGTACTGAGCGCAGAGCGTGACAGGCGGTTTGATCCCAGGACCCTGAGATCATGACCTGAGCCAAAATCAAGAATCAGATGCTCAAATGACTGAGCCACCCAGGTGCCCCGGTAATGGGGTTTATTTTAAAGAAACTGGAGGAGTCTAGAAGAAGCAGGAAAGTATCCTAGAAACAGCCCAAGAAAACCAGGTGTAATTGCAGCTCTGTAAGAATCAGGGGTGGACTGAACCACCGAATGGGAGCTCAGGGAGCTCCGTACGCCAGCTTCCCTCTGGGATCTGGAAAGCAGGAAGAACAGAACAGTCAGGGCTCAAGTGGTGCAGCACAGAGAATAGCAAGAGTTGGCCCAGGGCGGGGAGGGTCACAAGTTCGCTAGGAGCCTCTGCATTCAGAGCAAGATGCAGGTGCCCGTGACGCCAGCCAGCTTTCCCAACCCCAACGCCGGGAAAACCACGGGACTCCCACACACAGGAGTAGAGCAGCGCTCTGATCAGACGAGCTGCCGGACCTGGTAGGTTCTCTGCCAAGAGCACGCAGGACCAGTCAGAGTCCCGAGAGCCAGCCAGGCTCCCTGCCCACCCCCACACCCCCTGGTCCCCCAGGGCAGCAGCTGAGCATCTCCTCTCACTCCTGGACTCCCGTGGCCACAGGGAGATGAATGAGCTTACACCATCTCTCAAAAGCACAGGGATGCCCACGCGGATGCAGCACCCAAGTGATCTGCACCGACAGTCAACAAACTGGGCGCACACAGCCTGAAGGACGCGGAGACTCGCGCAGGGCATCCTCGTGGCACGGTGGGCTCAGGGGCGCACTCCCGGGGCCCCATGCCACTGGCACCCATCCTGAAACTGCTCTGAGAAAAGGCTCGAACGGCCCGCAGCCCGGGAGTTGACTGGTTGTCAGGTGGGTCCTCCCCTCTCCCTCCCGCTGCCCCGTGGTCCTCTCCCCATTTTGTGAGGGAAAAAGTCACTTGTCGGGGCGCCTGGGTTGAGCGTCTGACTCTTGAGCTCGGGTCCTGATCTCAGGGTGAAGCCTGCTTGGATTCGCTCTTTCCCTCTCCCTCTGCCCACTCCCCTGCTCATGTGCGCGCGTGCACTCTCTCTCGCTCTCTCAAATAAATAAAATAAAATAAATTAAAAAAAAAAAAGCCTCCTGTCACCCTAAATCTTACCAGGGACACTGCTGAGGGCAGAAACGCCTCGGGAGCACTAAACAGAGCTTGAAATATTGGTGTTGCAAAAGTCAACCTCAACTAGCCAGCAACACATCCTTGACCAGGTCAGGTGGTTTCCAACCTTTCTTCAAAAGAACTGAAGAAGGACCTAGTCAAGCTGTCATCTGATGGCAGATCTTTAAAAATAAAATGATAACACGTGCCCCAAACCACATTAACTGCCTCCGAGTTTGAGGAATTAAGAACGCTGTTATGACCAAACTTCCATCCCCATTCACTGACGTGAATGAGGCTGTTCAGGGCTTACAGACAAGCGTGGGAAATAGGAACAAAACCCACACTCAACCTTGTCCCACTCGAGCAACAGTGATGCTCACCCACAGATGCGTGAACAGGCAAAGCCTGCCATATCACCGCATGATGTATACCTGACCAAATTTTACTTTATGTGCAATAATTTGTCAGAATTTATCATCTCTTACGCCATTTTAATCAACTGCATGCTAGCAATTGTAAAGACAACTCAATAAAGAAGAAAAATGTTAACGCTCAGAACGTGGTGGTAACAGAAAACAAATTTAAATGCACAGACGTATTTCTGTGGCAGACTTATATCATGCCAGATAGGAACATTTTTATGCTACGACCTGAATTCTTATGTACAGATTCCCAGGCCACGCTCCACGCATCCCCCGGGGCAGGGCACCTCTCCTAGTGTACGACACACTGGCCCATCCCTCCCGTCCCCGAGAGCAGCGCTCGCGCGGCCAGCTCCAGCGCGCGCCACCCTGCCCCTGCCACGGAGTCGTGCTCGTCCGAGCTGGGGCCGACACGGCCCCACATGTGCCTACCTCGGGGTGCGCTGGCTTGGTGCCCGACACGGCTCGAGGTGCCAGCTGGATCTCTTTTGTGGATGCCTTCTTCAATTTTTTGTTCTTTTTCTCTGTCATTTCAGTAACTTTTCTCTTCTGTTTTGCCATCCTGCAACAGAGAAGGTAAATTGCTAAATACATGGGGAACAAAAGGTCTCAGGCCATGCAACATTTTTAAGCAAAGGGGGAAGAGCACGCTCCCATTATTAAAGAAGTACAAAGGTATTTCAGAAAATATGGTATATACAAGTTAAAAGAAAGTCAAATCCCCCAGTTCTACTTTCCCATCAGCTGAGGAAGCCGCAGCATCACAGGCCGCAGGTGACCATCACGCACCCTGTCACTAGGGCATTCAGTCACCAATGGGTGGAGGGGACCACGATGTGTCTGGGATGGCCTCCTCGGATTGTGGAAGAGGCACCAACTGGGACCACATAAAAGGAATGACACACAATCTGAGAAGTGTTTGACTATGTCTACTTTCTCAAGCACGGCAGCATCTAGAACTCCACGTAAAAGAACAGAGAAAAGCCCGTGAATTCTAAAACACATTTCCTTTGTGGGATTGTGCCACAGGGGAACCAAGAAATGGGTGAAGTACCAGAACCTGGAAGCATGTCAAAGAGGTCGCAGTGGAGAGCCCTCCACTGAGGCCACTGGCTGCTGCTGGGACCTCTGAGAGGGTTCCTCTGAAGGAGGAAGTCTGAGGGAGGATGTCTAGGGGGAGGGGATGTCTGAGGGAGGGGGACATCTGAGGGAGACATCTGTGGAGATGACATCTAAGGGAGGACTTCTGAGGGAGGACATCTCAGGGAGGGTGTCTGTGGGAAAGACATCTGAGGGAAGAGGTCAGAGAGGGGACCTCTGAGGAAGGACCTCCAAAGGAGGGCATCTGAGGGAGGGAAATCTGAAGGAGAGACATCAGAGGGAGGATATCTGAGGAAGGGACGTCTGAAGAAGGATGTCTGAGGGAGGGACATCTGAGGGAGACATCTGCAGGGAGGGCATCTAAGGGAGGACTTCTGAGGGAGGACATCTCAGGGAGGCTGTCTGTGGGAAAAACATCTGAGGGAAGAGGGGGACCTCTGAGGAAGGACCTCCAAGGGAAGGCATCTGAGGGAGGAATTCTTAGAGAGGGACATCTGAGGGATGATGTCTGAGGGAGGGACATCAGAGGGAGGACATCTGAAGGAGGGACATCTGAGGGGGGACATCTGAGGGGGGACAGCTGGAGGAGGGACCTCTGAGGGAGGAATTCTGAGGGAGGGAGGTCTGAAGGAGGATGCCTGAGGGGGAACATCTGAAGGCGGACATCCAAGGGAGCCATCTGTGGGGAGGGCATCTAAGGGAAGACTTCTGAGGGGGGACATCTGAAGGAGGACACCTAATGGGTGGGGAAGTCTGGGCGGGGGGACATTTGCAGGAGAATATATGAGGGGAGACCTCCGAGCGGCGAACAGGCTGATTCTTAGAGGGAGACATGGGAACTGAACCAGCTCCTGCTGCTGCAGCGAAGGCCACTGCTGGGTGGCGCTGACCGCAACAGCGAGAGCAAGAAGAAGTGCCACCACCCACTCCCCATCCCACCTCACCCCCACCCACCCCACCTGCTCCAGTCTCCCCATTGCCCTCTTTGGGTGGAGCCCAAAAGGAGCTGAAAACAGAAAAGCACTTTGCAGAGGTCCACAAGCTATGATGTGAGGACCACAATGTGGAGTGCAAAATGTGCTTTTGGAGCTGAGACGATAATTTAATAACCAGCACCTGCAAACATACACATACTGCTTTTCATACATGTGGTTTTTAGCAGAAACAATCCAATCACACATTAACAAAGGATTAAATAAATAAATCAGAATAAACCAACAAAATGGAAATCAACTCAATAATTAAAATAAATGAGATAGTGTTACAGATACAGAATGGAAAATATAGAACTCTATGTGTAGTATTACACAATTTCATTTTAAAGAAAATAATACTGGAACATCTGGGTGGCTCAGTCGGTTAAGCGCCTGCCTTCGGCTCAGGTCATGATCCCGGGGTCCTGGGATCGAGCCCCGTCGGGCTCCCTGCTCCGCGGGAAGCCTGCTTCTCCCTCTCCCTCTCCCTCTGCCTGCCACTCCTCCTGCTTGTGCTCTCTCTCTGACAAATAAATAAATAAAATCTTTAAAAAAAAATTTAAAAATATTGAAAAAAACAGTAATAAGAGAAAATACATAAAATAAACACACAAACACATATATACACATACTTATGTATACATATATATAAAATGTCTGAAGGATATAAACAAAACCTTTACCTTTATTTATATCTGGGGGTGGGGTTACAAGGGACTTTCTATTTATTTACAGCTAGTTTCATTTTGTTTTCAAGGTTTTATACTTGGAAAAAAAAAATGAAGATTATTTTTTAATACCAGTCCTTTAAAACTCTACTTACAAAGGCCTACTAATATCAGCTTTTATTCTAACAAATTATAAAAATGTATTTCATTTTATTTATCCTAAACTCACTCCCAATGGTTTCATCCTCCATATTCCAGATTTTACATATATATATATATACACGCACACACACACATATATGGATAATATGTGTATCTATTGCATACTTATGTCCATATTTTTTTCAATTTAATTTTAGACATGCTGTTCAAGGCCGTGTATATAGGTAAAGGGACAGAAACCCAATGTCCTCTCCTCTTGACACTAGAACTCATTTTGGACTCTATCCAAAGATAATAAAAATATAACTCATTCAGCAAATATTTTTTGAGAACCAATTCTGTGCCAGGCACTGTGCTAGATGCTGAACACAGGGCAAACAGCATGGCAATAACAGCCTTGATTTCGTGAAGCTTCCCTTCTAGTGGGAAAGACAGAACTATTTAAGTAAATGAGAGAACACTTTTACATGGGGATAAATGCTGTTAAGAAAATACGACAGAAGCAGGTGAGCACAGGTGACAGGCAGGCAGGGAGACACGCACAGTGGCAGGAGGCCTCTGTGGCCAGTGAAGGACAGAGCAGGCAGCATAGGCAGAGCTAGGCAAGCAAAAGCTGGGTGTGTCCTGATGTACCAAGATGTAAATTTCCCCCAAAGCAAAACTGTTTCCACAGGGACAAAAGGGGAAAATTACACCAAGGCATCAGCTGGTGGAATTAAGCATGCACACACCATCACCCAGCAATCCCACCTCAGGCACGCTCCACTCCTGTGTGTCGTCACTTGCCGGTCACTCTGTCACCACCTGCAGAATGCTGAGCATGTGCTAGGAGCTGCTCTAGGCTGGACCAGGCAGTCTAAAAGACCTATCCACACACAGCTGACATGCTTATGGGGGGACACAAATACAGGATACATCAGAAGATGATAAGTGCTACCCGAAGCCAAACAGAAGTGGGAAAGCATTATGGGAAGGGCAACTATAATGGGTGATCACAATGTAAAGGGCCTAGAAGCAATGCAGACATGGAAAGCCCAGATTTGGGTTCTAAATACCATTCTCTATTAAAAAAGGGGGGGGTGCAGAGCTCCTTAAGATTCCCGGTCTGGACCAAGTAAAGTATAATGTGAACCTGGGATATTAAGCTGTGCTGAACACCCAGGAAACAGTCAAATGATCATAGGGCCACATCCAAGAGGACACCGCACCAGCATGGAGGGCTCCCTCTGCCCCATTTGGGGCTGTGATTGATTACAGCACAATGAAAGAGTATTACTGTTGTAGAATCAGAAAAATTCCAAGCTCCACGTTCTTTAATTAAGCCTTATCTAAAAAAAGTATTCAAAGCCAGAGGCTACAAATTTCAATTAGCAGTGTAATAAGAAATCTTGAAATAACAAGAGACTGTTGACACAGGAGCTTTGAAAAGACAAAGGACTCTGTTAGCCAATTACCTTGTTGGAGAAATAAGGAAAGTTTAGCAAATATTTACACACCAGTTACCATAAAAGTTAAGCTAAATCTTTATTCATTCTGTAAGTTATCATTAAAAAGTTTAATCACTAAGTCTATTTGCTAAAAAGAGAGAAAGACTTTTTCCATATTACAAAAAGGTTTCTTTTAATAGTTCTAAGAGATGGTGTCTCATGACTTTGAGAAAATCAATGTTTGTTATAGAAAACGACATTTCCTTATATTTATGGTCAGGGATTTTCAACAAGGGCCATTTAATGGGAAAGAACAGCCTTTTTAACAAAAGGTGCTGGGACACCTGGACTTCCACATGCAAAAGAATGAACTGAGAGCCCTACCTCACACCAAACACAGAAATTAACTCAAAATGGATAAAAAACCTAAATATAAGAGCTAAAACATAGGAGTAAATCTTCAAGACCCTGGATTAGGCAATAGTTTCTTAGATGACACCAAAAACATAAGTAGCAAAAGAAAAAAACAGATAAATTTTGGACTCCTCAAAATTAGAAATTTTTGTGCTGCAAATGATGTAAGCAAGAAAGTACAAAGACAATGTCAAGAATTGGAAAAAATATTTGCAAGTCATATAACTTACAAGAGACTTGTGTCCACCATGTATGAAGAATTCTTACAACTCAACAACAACAAAAAATCCCATTTAAAAATGGACAAAGAATTTGAATACAGATTACCCCAAAGATGACACACAAATGGCCAATGAGGACATGAAAAGATGCTTAACATCATTCATCATTAGGGAAATGTGAATCAAATGACACGCCACTTCATAGTCACTAGGTTGGCTAAAATAAAAAAGACAGATCATAAATATTGATGTGGAAAACTTGGAACCCTTCTTCACTGCTGGTGGGACATAAAATGGTGCAACCACTTTGTACAACAGCCTGGTGGATCCTCAACAAGTTAAACGTGTTACCATATGACCCAACAACTCCACCACAGAAAATGAACACATCCACATAAAAATTCAAACGCTAATGTTCATAGCATTAGTCATAACATCCAAAAGGCGAAAACAACCTAAATGTCCACCAACTGATAATGAGATCACAAAATGTGGTATGCCCATGCAAGGGAAACAGTCAAATGATCATATTCATTCGGCCAAAAAGAAAAGGAATGAAGCACTGACTGGATAAATCTTGAAAACATTCTGTTATGTAAGAGAGGCCAGTCACGGGATACTACAGATTGTATAATTTCATTTTTATGAAATTTCCAGAATGAGTAATTACAGAGACAGGAAGGTAGCCTGGTGTTTGCTCAGGCCTGGGGTGGGGGGCAGGGGCAGGGAGTGACTGTGAATAGTACAGGGTTTCTTTTGGGAGAAGGAAAATGTTCCGAAATTAGGTTGCGGTGATGGTCACACAACCCTGTGAATACACTGAAACACACAAAGAAAAAAAAACCCTCTAATCGCTCTCAAATTATTTGTAATAAATTAAACAATATGATGGCCCTGTACCAGTTTTCTTTCTTTCTTTTTTTGTCCTCAGCAGTAACCCTATTTCAGAGAAGCTATGGGGGGGCGTGAGCATGTCTAAGCATCTGGCACGTCCAGAGCCAACAAACGCTCCTCAGCGTCCTCAGGTGCTGCTTGAAAAACACACAAGCAAGCGGAGGGAGGAATCCATCTGCTGAGAAGGGTGTGGAAGAAACGAGCGTCAGTGGAGCCCCTGGAGGTCGGCAGTGGTTAAGCGGCCTGGCGTCACTACCTCAGAAGGCTCAAGACCCGTCCTTTACGTGTTTCTTTTTCCTCACAGGTTTTTCTGCAAAACATCTAGTTGCTCATAAAGCTACGCCAGCATAAGCTTTCCCCGTATTTGGTGGCCGGGAGGAAGGTCATGTGGAGGGGGCAGGGGTGTTAGGAAAACTAATCATAACACCAGTGGCCGTGAAAATTCACATTTACCCAGCGCTTACCATGTGCCAGGCCCTGTTCTAAGTGCCGTACATGTATGAACTCAGTTCCTCCTGTGGCCAGTGAGGGTGGCACACGGGTGAGGAAACCGGGGCAACCTATTAGGGGGCAGACCTCTGAAGTTTGAAAGTGATCCCAGTTTGAAAAGCTGAAAGATGACAGGGCTTGCCTCCCAGGAGCAGTCCAGGGGCAGCTGACCGCTGCTGTTCTTTTCCATGTCCCAGTACCTGGAGGTTTGTAGCTGTATGCATGTATTACTTAGCTAACTGGATAGGCTAAAAATTTCTTTTACATAAATGATTTTTTTTTTTAAAGATTTTATTTATTTGAGAGAGAGAGAGAGGGAATGAGAGAGAGAGCACAAGGGCAGGAGGGTCAGAGGGAGAAGCAGACTCCCTGCTGAACAGGGAGCCCGATGCGGGACTCGATCCCGGGACTCCAGGATCATGACCTGAGCCAAAGGCAGTCGCTTAACCAACTGAGCCACCCAGGCGCCCCATAAACGATTTTTAAAATTCTATTATTCAGGATTAGCCAGAGAATGATGAAAAGGCCATTATCATGCCTACTGACAGGAGAATAAATTGGCACAGTCTCTTTAAAAGGTAATTTGATAACATTTATCAAGTGCTTTGGCCTGTAATTCCACTTCTAGAACTTATCCTGATGAAATAATCATGGACTGAGATTCAAATATAAGGATGACAATGGCACTGTACAAGGGATGATAACGCCTCTTCAATTAAAAAGTTGAAAACCCCATAAATTTCCAACAATAGCTGACTGGGAAAATGAATGACTCGTTCGCGCACAGGAAGACGCCTGCCCGAGAGCACACCAAGCACTCAGTCATGTGAGTAAACGCTCGGAGTACAACGTAAAGGGAAAAGATGGGGCGTAAACCTACGGATGTACAATGTGACCCTCATTTTGTAAGAAAAATGATACACAAATATGTATGAAGCAAAAAACTAGAAGGAAATACATTAAAATACTAACATTTTAGGGAGTTAGAATTACAAGTATGGTTTTCCCCCCTTCTACTTTTCTGTAATTTCTACAACAAAAGCAGAAACACAACACTTTATTTTAAGGTACCAGCTCTAAGTGTTCAGTGGAGCAAATAATTACTTCTACCAGCAGGAAGCTGAGGGCCCACATCAGACACACAGAGACCAGCTAACCGTCTGGGCTTGGCGACAGTCACTGGTCAGGACGTGTCAGCACCAACGGGCTGAGGCTGCCAGGTCTCCAGGGCTGAAAAGAAACCCCACAGGAGCTTAAAAAAATAAATCAGCCTATAGGAAAAAAGTCTTCTTAAATCTGAAATTCCCACCCGTAGCCCCCAATGCACCCTCTCACCCAGAGCATGACCCCTCTGATACGTCCCATCAGGCTGCAGGGAAGGGCCCCTGGAGGAGGGTGTGTGCCCTCACAATCCACAGCCCTCGAGGAAATCCGTCCAAGGAGTCCAGGAGTGGAATCCCAGCTCCTGTGCCAGGACCGGGACTTTGTTCCTGTTCATTTTGATCCAGACTGGTCTGCGTTCTGACTTGCCCACTTAGAATGGCCTCCAGACTTTGCTCTCCAGGGTACCTTACCCTCCCCTCACCCTCCTCCAAATGCCAAACTCAAAGCCCAGTTACTACAAAAGCTCCAAATTTCTTACTCACCGAGCCCTCCTACCCTCTTTGCAGCTCACCCTGCTCAGCACCCCGGGGTCCAATAATCCTTCAGCCTCACCAGTGGCCCCACACTTCCCCACCCCAGCCACTCGCCTGAAAGAGCCTCTCCTCTCAAATCTCCAAGGTCTTCTCCCTTCTCTCACGGAACCTTACTTCCCGGTCACAGAGGAAATCAAAGCAACTGGAAGGGAACTTCCACGAGCTCCCACATTTACCCCCCACCCTTCTCTCCTGTTAGGATGCAATCCTGCCATTTTCCAACAGAGGCCAAACTCTCCACTCCGGCGCTGGGTTCCATGCCCCGCCTATGCAGGGACATCCCTGAGCAATTGCCCTCCTGCACTGTTCCAGCTTCCCTTCTACTCAATCAACTAAGATTTCCCACATCGTAAAAACTCTCTTGATCTCACATGCTCCTAGCCCATTTCTGCTTCCTCCTGCCAAGATCCTCAAGAGCCACCTACCCGCACTGCCTGTAACCCCTTCCCTCCTGTTCCCTCTCACACCCCTCCCACCAGGCTTCTGCCACTCTACCACAACTGTTCTCAAGATCACCAAGGACACCATAAGCACAAAGACTCTCTCTGTGACCAAACTGTAGCCAGGCTCCTCTCTCCACTGGTCCTCAACCTTGGCCCACAAAGACTTGAACAAAACACTAATACAGTTTCTAACAGCTCAAGGCCCCATCCCTACGATGACCCCAGCGCCCTTAAAAGTGCCTGCCTGAGAAAAGTCAAGGCTGCCGAAAGAACCCAGCCAACACCCGAAGATGGGGCCCCACTGGATGGCCCTGTGGAAGGGTAGGCGCCTACCTTTGATAAGTGCCAGTTAGCAAACCCAGATGGGTTTCACATGGACCGACACCCCCACCCCAGCTTTTGTAGTTTTTCACTTCCTAAGTCTACTGAGTGCCGCTCCCCCTTCCCATCCCTAGTCCCTCAGTCACCTCTGGACAAATCCAAGGTCAGCTGAGTTCACACAGCTCTTATCCCTACTGCAACAGTTATTCCTGATTAAAATCCCACCTTACCCCTTTAACTACAGTCCCGCTTGCTCCTCACAGACATGAAAGCCCATGGCAGATTCTCAGTACTCACCTTGTTTGACCTAACAGCAGCATCTGACAGCTGATGCTCACTTCTCTCTCCACATTCTTTTTTTCTCTTGGCTTCCAAAATAGACCCCACAACCATCTGCTTTTCCTCCTACCCCTTC
This sequence comes from Neomonachus schauinslandi, assembly GCF_002201575.2. Classification (NCBI taxonomy): domain Eukaryota; kingdom Metazoa; phylum Chordata; class Mammalia; order Carnivora; family Phocidae; genus Neomonachus; species Neomonachus schauinslandi. Next base: position 175,648,002 of record NC_058407.1, on the reverse strand, counting down.
ACCTCTCTGACCCTCGGCACTAAAGGGCTCCAGTCTTCGAGCCGTTTCCTCTCTGCCTACATGCATTCGCTAAGTGACCGCACTGTAGTTGTGCAGGAGCTCCAAACACCAACTATCCACGGGTGACCTCGAACCTCTCCCTGAACTGCACTAGTACACTCTGTCACCTACACCCGCACACATCATCTCAGACACAAGACGTCAAAATCGACACTTCTGATCGCCCTCCACAAACCCATCTTCCTGTGCATTTGTCCTCTCAACCAATGGCCACCTGGTGAAATACAAATTTTAGCCCAAGCTAAAGACTGTGGTGTCCCACGACTCCGGTATCCGTTAGCCCCGCTGGCCTTGTCTCTAAAGCACGTCCAGAGGGCAGTGCCTAACTTTCACTCGCTGTACCACTGCTATCCGCCCATCTGCGTTTCTCAAGAGCCCGCGTCCCTGCCCCCTGCCCCTCCAGTCCATTTCCAACACAGCATGCAGAATGACTCGGAGAATGCCCCAGTCTGGCTCTTGGGCATTCCAAGCCTTCCCATTTCGCTCGGGGAGGAGTCCGCGACCTCACCAGGCCTGCGGGCGCGCGTGGCTGCCCGACGTCCCCCCTGTCGCCCGCCCTCCGGCCTGTGCTCTCGCCGCAGCGGCTGCTGCTGCGCCCGGGGCCCTCCACCCCGGGTGTCTACTGACACCAACGCGGCCCGCTCTCCGCGCCGTGCTCCGCCTCATTTTCCTGCCAGCGGCCACCACCACCTTACTTATTCGTTCTGTCCGCTCAGAACGCAAGCGCCCCAGGTCGGCGTCGTTCCCGCCGCGAGTCCGGCGGCCAGCCCGGGCCCGGGGCAGGCGGACGCGCGGGAGCCCACCGAACGCTTTAGTCAAGGGGCGGTTGTGGCGAAGGGAATGCCAGGCTCGGGGGGCACAGCCCGGGTAAGCCGGCGGCTCGGACCCCGCGCGCCCTCTGCGGACTCCGCCGGTCCCTCCGGCCAAGCGCCGGGGTCCCGCACCCACGTGGGAGCCGCCCCGCGAACCCCGACCCCGCCTTCCTCGCCTACCTGCGCGTGGCCTCCGACGCGGGCTTCCGGCAGGCGCACGGCCCTGGTAACACGGTCCCGCCCTCCGGAGCGGCGTCGCCCATTGGCCGAGGCCCGCCTCCGTCTGCCCGCCGCCCAATGGCATGCGGCGGCCGCGAGGGGCAGGTCCAGGTGCGGACGCGGGCTGGTGGCGTCATCTCTGGGCGCTGCGGGTTTGCCGGGAGCCGCGGGTTGCCTAGCAACGCCTGCTGGGGCTGCGGCGCCGTCCGCCGTTTCTCGCGGCTGGGGCCCGGGGGCCCCAGGCGGACGGCCCCGGGCGGTCTGTTTGGGCGCACCACATTCGTCTTCAACATAACTCATTTGTATGAACTGAAGATGCTGTAACTATAGAACTGTGCGCAATGTTGGAGCGCCGCACAGGTGGAGCCCCGGGAATGCTGTGTCGGCTTAGGGGTCGCTCGGGCGGCCCCACGTGGCTTTCAGGTGCCCGAGTGGGGTGACTGTCGCTGCCTCGGAGCATCTGGGGGTCTAGGGACGGGAGCGGCGGGAGCAGGTGCAGTTCTGCGGCGCCTCCCCTGCTTCTAGGTGCGAGGGTAGCTCCCCGCGCACGCAGGTGCTGCTCGGGTAACACGCCACCTTCCCCCGGGTGCGGGTGCGGCTCCGGTCACGCCCCGCCCTCCGGCGCACGCAGGTGTGAGAACGTCCAACCTTGCTGATTTCAGGAGAAACTGTCCTGCTTTCAAACTGCCCCGACGGCCTCGTGGCCCCACGGAGAAGGGTTTTCCTCCCATAAGTTTAAACAGCGTATCATGTAGTGTAAAAATATATAAATGAATGTATAATATATTGTTTAGGTTTGCCTTTAAAAAAAAAAAAAGCTCTGATCATGTAGGAATGGGCAATTCAGGTCAGCCTCCCATTGAGAACAGCAAAAAAAGCTGGCCAAAATATAATCGTTTAAAAATAATTCTGTTTTAGGGGTGCCTGGCTGGCTCAGTCTGTGGAAGATGCGAGTCTTGATCTTGCGGTCATGAATTTGAACCCCACAGTGGGTGTAGAGATTACTTAAAAATAAAAAACTTTAAAAGATAATTCTGTTTTATGCCATCAGAGTGAAATATTCTGACGGGATAAAAGGAAACCCAAAGTACTACACCTGACATTTAGCAACATTTTCCACTCAGGGGTCAGTCGGTTCTGGAAGAGGCAGTAGGAAGGCTGAGAACCCGAACAGAGATTGACAGCTTGGTGGGCTAGAGCTACTAAGGGGGAGGGTTCTTGTAAAGGTCCTATCTTTGAGCTGAGACCCTGAACAGCTACATTGTAAGAGTGAATACCACCAAAGTAGACCAGCCTTGCAGGGACTTCATAAAATCCATATTCATCTCAATTTCTGAAACTGTATTCAGGTGATTCAGGGTTTATTGTTGGTGCTGCTAGCCTGCTCAAAGAAAAAAGGGTAAAATCTTCCCAGAAGAAAAGTATAGTATCCTGTAGCGCAAATTATAATTGCTCATATATTATGTCCAGCACTCAATAGGAAAGAGCTGTGTACACAAGAAGACAACACAATGTGATAGAAAACCAAGAAAAAGATACCATTTTCACCATACAATGGACTGCTGCCACACTCACCCAAACTTGTAACTTCATGGGTCTGAAAATGTCCCATTCCCAATGGACAGCTCCAGTCACATGCTAAGATGATGTCCATGGCCAGGTGCTCAATCTAAGGCCAGGTAGCACCCAGAGCTCCTTAGCATGCATGGTATGTAATTCTCTGCAGCAGAGGACATGGCTTTGTGCCAAGCTCTAGGGGACGGTGCGAGGGACCACACACACAGTCTCATCTACCATGTATGTACCTCTCTAGCTCTATTGGACCTTCCAAGTTATATGGCCCAAGTGCAGGACAGCTTATGCCACAAATTGGATCTGCTGCAGAGCCTTCCTTTGCTTTGGGCCTCATTCGACACCAACAGACTTCCAAGTTTCCCAATAAATGAATAGTGGTCATATTAAATATGGTCTATGCTGCCTCCCAAATCCAAAAGGCAGAAAATTGTATTTGTTTTCTATTTCTGCATAACAAATGAACACAAAATTTAGCAATTTAAAAAAATAAAACAATAAATTTAGCAGCTTCATGTCACGTTCTCGGGTCAGGAATATCAGTGTGGCTTAGCTCTGTGCCTCTGACTCATGGTCCCTCACAAAGCTGAAGTCAAGGTGTTTTCCAGGGCTGTGGTTTCATCAGAAGGCTTGTCTGAGGGACAGTCCATTTCCAAGCTCACACGTGGCTATTGGAAGGATTCACTCCTTGAAGGTCACTGGGCTGAGGACCTCAGTTCTCACTGGCCATTGGCGAAAGGCCTCCCTGAGTTCCCTGTCACGGGGACCCCTGTAAGGGCAGCTCACATGGCAGCTCGCTTCCCTGGGGCAAGTGAGCAGGAGGGCATACAAGAGGGAAGTCACAGGCTCTTTGAAACCACATATTGTGTGATTCTGTTTACATGAAATGTCCACAACAGGCAAATCCAGAGACAGAAAGTAGCTTAGTAGTTGCTGGGGGCCGGTGTTGTGGAGAGAATGGGGAATATTAATGGGTATGAGGTTTCCTTTTGGGACACTGAGAATGTTCTGGAACTAGATGGTGGTGATGATTGGACAACATTGCAAATGTACTGAGTGGTACTGAATTATTAACTTTAGGATGGTTAAAATGGTGAATTTTGTGGGGTTCTTATCATGAAAAAAGTGTGTTTGTTCCTCCATAAATGTGGTTATGTTATTCATGTCAAAAATGACTGTGTTTGGGCGCCTGGGTGGCTCAGTCGTTAAGCGTCTGCCTTCGGCTCAGGTCATGATCCCAGGGTCCTGGGATCGAGTCCCAAATCGGGCTCCCTGCTCTGCGGGAGGCCTGCTTCTCCCTCTCCCACTCCCCCTGCTTGTGTTCCTGCTCTCGCTATGTCTCTGTCAAAAAAAATAAAACCTTTAAAAAAAAAAAATGTGTTTGTTGGTGTCTGTGTGTCTCCAGTCATGGGGCTCCCCACCCCCAGCCATCTTGGCTGAACTTTGTTGAATATGTAAAACAATAACAGGAGTCCAAAAGTTAAGACTGCACAAGAGAGCTCCTGCTCCCAACACTCACGTAAGTAGCCAACTTCATTAGTTTCTGGTTTATCCTTTCTGAGCTTCTTCTAGCAAAAACAAGCAGATGTGTGGATATTTCTTTCCGCTCTTCCCTATACGGAAGGAAGCACTGCGCACATCCCTCTGCACCACGCTCGTTCAAGCCTACAATCCATCCTGGAAATTTTCCATCAGTTTAGAGGCATCCTCTTATCCCTTCCCACAGCTTCACGGGGCCCCATGGGTGGACTTACTATGGCTCATTGAATCAATATCCACACACGGGCATTCAGTCTCCAGCTCTGCGATTGTAAACTGTGCTGCAATGAACAATCGTGCACATGGGTATTTTACTTGTTTCTGGTATACCTTCAGGGTAGACTCCTAATGGTGGGATTGCCAAATATACTTCTGCTGGGTATAGCCAGATTTTCCTCCATAATGGCTGACACTTGGTATCCCCAATAGCAACGTGTGGATGTCTCTCTTGCTTACAGCCTTGTCAATAGAATATGCCGCTCAAGTTTGGATTTCTGCTCATCTAATCTGAGAAACAGGACCTCAGTGTGGTCTTAATTTGCATCCCTCCTAACTCAAGTGAGTCATCTCTATATCCCAGGATCATCCTTACATACTCTTGTGTCACTTCATTCTTCACCCATCTTCCTATCTGGTTTCTGATCTTTTTTCCCCCTCAACGTGTACATTCTTTATGTATTAGAGATATCAACCTTTATCTGTGACGTATGTTGCAAACACCTTGTCCTCGTTTGTCACCTGTCCTTTGGTCTCGTGTATGCTGTTCTCTGCCATGCGACTGTGCTTTGCCACTATGAATGCTTTCCTTCATCCACCTGACTTTAGCATCATTGTGAAGAAGACTTTCCCACACCCAGTTTTGGAGAAAGTCACCCAAGTTTTCTTCCCATAACATGTTTGGTTTCATTTCTTACGTTCACGTTTCTGATGGGAGTCCCTGCGTCTGTGTGATGTAAGGTATAGACCTAATGTTACCTTTCTCTAAATGGCTACCTAGTTGAACCAACACTGCTGTTCAAAAAACCCATCTTGGTTCCAGTGATTTGAGATACACCTTTTATTTATTTTTTTAATAAGATTTTATTATTTATTCATGTTTACGAGAGAGCGAGCACGAGTGGGGGAGGGAAGGCAGAGGGAGAAGCAGACTCTCCACTGACCAGGGAGCCTGATGTGGGACTCGATCCCAGGACCCTGGGATCATGACCTGAGCTGAAGGCAGACGCTTAACGACTGAGCCACCCAGGTGCCTGAGATACACCTTTTATCACACCCGAGTTTCCACACGCACCTGGGTTTGTTTCAGGGTTTCCTGGTCCGTTTTACGGGCCCGTCTCTTGCTGTGCCAGCGTGTACTGTTTTCCACACAAGGCTTTCCAGTGCGCTGTGAGACCAAGAGGGGCTTTCATTCCGTGTCTCCTTGGCTTTTCCTCCACGTGTAGTTTTCCATACGACTTGAGTGTCGACTTTTGTAGCTCCAGAAAAGCAGCTTGTTGGTATTTTTATTGGGATCCTCTTAGATTTAAATTAGTTTAGGCAAGCCAAAAGTAATGGCAGACAACAGAAAAATCAGAAAAGACACAACCGTTCTAAGCCCTGAGCTCCACAGTCACACACTTAGAAGGAAAATAGAAAACTTGGAAACGGCATGCCAAGTTTCCAAGTGGATTAATTCCTCTTACAAAGGCACTTGTCAAAACTGCTATCAAAAAAAAAAAAAAGACTGAGAGAGAGAGATGATGAAGTTGGAAGTGGTTCTGACCATTAAAACAATAGCAACTGATATGTTTTTTAGGGAGTGGGAAACTTTCTGCTTTTTGGAGCTGAGTTGGTTTTTATGTTAAAGTGGCTATGTACCAAGTCTGTTTTTATGATCATTGTTGTCCAGGCTGTGTGCTGTTTTGCTATTTTTACTTTTTATTTATGAATAACTAAAAATAAGAATAAAGTAATAAATTGGTGGATATAATCTTAAAAAATTAAATTAATTCTGGTAAAATGGACATCTTTATGATGTTGTCTTCCAAGAACAAGGCCTGTCTCGCTGGTTTGTGTCTACTCTTGTGTCTTTCGTGTTTTAAAGTTTTGTCCGCTCTAGATCTTGCAGAGATCTCGTTGGGTTTATTTCTGAGTATTTTATCATTATTGCCATTGTAAATGGGATTTTTCTCCTCCATTGTATCTTCAGATAGTTGTTTATGGCAATGAAGCCTATTGATGCCTGTGTGTTAGTTTTCTACCTTGTCACCTCTTGAAATTCTTGCGTTGTTGAGGAGCTACATACATTTTAAGATCTTACGGAAATTATGTCTCACGTATTACTTTAGTGAGCACGATGTTACATGGACCTGAGATACTACACTTGTCTCCCCTTTCCTAGAACTCAGTCTGGGCCCGGTGTCAGGTCTTCGTTCCCTCTCCTTCTCTCCCACTCGGTGATTTCATCTGTTGCCATGGCTTTCCATCCAACCATATGCCAATGACTCTAAATCCTGTTTCTGATCTCAAACTCACCCCCTGGACTTGCTTACCCACCTGCCTACCTGGCTTCTCTACACAGCAGTCCAGTAAATATCTCAAACAGAACACGCTCACAGCCCAACTCCGGATTCTTCCTTTCAAACCTTTTCCCCCTTGCTCACCGTGCTCTACCCACCCCCATCCTAAGTGCCATCAAGAAAAGCAAGGTGCTATCCCCACTCCTCTCTGCCTGTCACCCTGTACATCTTGTTAACTTAACAGATGTTAACAGACTTTCCACGTCTCCCGCCCCCATCCATTTGAGGGCTCCACAACCTGGCACCCAGGTCACCCACTCTGTCCTCCTAATGCATTCTTCACTTCACAATGGCCAGAAATATCACTTTAGAATGTGGATCAGATTACTGTATTATTCATTTTGAGGGTAACATGTTTGTAATTTTTTTAATGTATTCTTTACGCCCAACATGGGCCCTGAACTCACAACCCTGAGATCAAGAGTCACATGTTCCACTGATGGAGCCAGCCTGGCGCCCCTGATGTTTGTAATTTTATTACTTCATTTTTTGTGTTTTTTTTTTAAAGATTCATTTATTTTAGAGAGAGAGGATGCACGTGAGCAGGGGAAGGGGCAGAGGGAGAGAACATCTCAAGCGGACTCTGCGCTGAGCGTTGACCCCAATGCGGGGCTTGATCTCAGGACCCCAGTATCATGACCTGAGCCAAAATCAAGAGTCAGTGCTTAACTGGCTGAGCCACCCAGGCGCCTGCATGTTTGTAATTTTAAAATTCCCTCGGGGCGCCTGGGTGGCTCAGTTGGTTAAGCGACTGCCTTTGGCTCAGGTCATGATCCTGGAGTCCCGGGATCGAGTCCCGCATCGGGCTCCCTGCTCGGCAGGGAGTCTGCTTCTCCCTCTCATGCTCTCTGTCTCTCATTCTCTCTGTCTCAAATAAATAAATAAAATCTTTAAAAAAAAAAAAAAAATTCCCTCAAGGATTCCTCAGCAACCTACGGCCTCGCAGCTACTCTCCGCATGTGCCAGGTGGGAGCCTGATACCTGTCTCATAACTAAACCATATAATAACACAGTCACACAAATGACAACTTCAAAACAGGACGGCACAGCAAGTTTGTGTGTGTTCTATGTCCATTGCTGCACAACCAACCTTTTGGCCACGTAAGAGGCAGTTCTACACATAATGGTTCAGGTATTCGTTAACATGATGGAGTTCATACTTTTAAAAGCACACGCATATTTAGGCAGATTTCACTACTCTTTGGATGACTGTAACAAACCAGGCAGTGTGAATGTGGATAGTGGGGGAGGCTGTGGGGGCGGCCTGTACATGGGATGCGCTTTCTGCTCAATTTTGCTGAGCAGAAGCCTAAAACTGCTCTAAAAAATCAGATTATCAAGTAAAAAAAGGTCAAATCACAAATGATCCTGCTCTAGGCTTATAGTTGAAATAAGTAACCATCAGGAAACATGACGATTCTGCTCTGTCACCGTATGTTGCAGCAGGAATTCGAACCAGGCACATCAAGCCCAACTTCTGCCAAACACTTCTGAGCACCCCCCATGGGTCTCTGGTCTCAATTCAGTAAAACTGCTTTCCTAATTTGCAACAACTTTTCTAATTTAGCAAAAACTACAGTGACACCGTTGTCTTCACTTGTCGTTCTTCCTACAAACTCCATCTTACCCTTGGATGCTGAGATGGATTCCAGGACGTGGTGCATCTGACCCTGTCCACTGCTAAGGTTACCACGGCCTCCAGCTGAGCAGGTTCCCTGCACATACACACCACCATGGCCGAGTTCCAGGCTCCGAACAAGTCTGAAAACCGTGCAAGGGTCAGCGCCCTCCATGAGACACGGGTGTGTCACGGCGGGGAGGTGGGTGGGAGGGCATGTGGCGCCAACAGACCAGAGAGTCAGCCTGCGGCCAGTGCTCTGTGGCTGGCAGCACCGGGCAGCACCAGAGGACCTGCCTGCGGTGGGAGGCGAATGACACAAACACTCAGCCAAATGACAGCCATGATTTCACAGCTGGGCACCGCGTATGCACCAACAGCTGGTCGCTCAATACAGAGAAACTGACCTTTTCCCTGGTGTTCCGTAAGCTTTCTGAGTGCTATGGAAACCGCGGCCCTTCTCAGTGCTCTTGTTCTCCAGGGAATGTTCACGGGAAAGCAGGCAGGGAGACACTGCCCACAGATACTCTTAATGCACTTTCTTTCTTCTTAAGATTGAGCCAAAGCGAAGCTTTCTGCACAAGTAACTTTACTTCAGTTCAGAATGATCATCTACAGAATGTAAAATTAACCAACCGCTCTGCCTGTTGGCATGTTTTATTGTTTTTTGTTCTGTTGTGGTTTTTTTTTACTAAAGGCCATTTTAAAAGGTTGCTTTTGTAGTATTTATTCCAGGAAAATCTTAGCTGGTGGTAGAGTCTAAGGAGAAGATCTCATCACCTACAACTGTGGCTTTGGGTAGAGCTCCTCCTAACGTCCTAATGAGAGGCAGGGAGCGAAGAACACACTGGGACAAAAACTTTAGAAACCAACAGCAAACCACCTCTTGCCACAGCCGGACACTCTCCTCCCCCCCTGCACTTTCTACAGTCTCTACCGCAATCACGAGTCTTTACATCATTTCAGGAAAATACAGCAAAGCAGATCAACACCTACCTGCGGAAAGTTCCCGGCAGACCAAATGGAGAAGTCGGACCTGTTTCCCTCAGCATGTTCCCCGGAACACAACACCACTGCCTCAGGACCTCTGCAATACTGGATGAATGCCAGAGACCCTGACTCTCAGGCCGGAAGCTTGGAGAACCAAGGCCATTTCAGCCACTGACCTATTTCAGAGCCTATCTTTTGACTTTGGTCTTAGGCTTATTGCAAAGAAGGAATATGGAAGGTTGACTGAAAAATACATTTAAAATACCCCCAATCCCTCCGATCATGGATGACCTACAAACGCTGATGTGGGGCTGATGGCTAGTGTGTCCACTCTCCCTGTGACACCCCACCTGACTTCCCCAACACAACCAACATTCCCATCAGCCCTCATTGCCATCCAGACGGAAGGCCTCTGGTGATGCCTGGTGAGCGTGGGATGCTGGGGCTTGCACACCACTGGGCACGCAGCGGCCAGTCCGGCTGCAGACTAGAGGCCGGACACCAGGAATGATGGGCAGCCTGGCTCTGGGCCTTGCCCAGGAACAGCTGGCTAGTGCCAGCCCAAGGCCAACTCAGGAGAAGCAGGAAGGCAACCCGGGCAGGGAGAGGTGCTACCTCAAGTGGCGCTTGTCACCTGCTGACTGTGGGTCCGGGTGCCAAGACAGGAGACTTGGGGCACCCATGTGGCATCTGTCCCAGCCAGCAAATGTCCAGCTTATATATCGGCTGTCACTACCCACATCAGCCACAAATCCAAATTCCCTAGGACAAGGTAGGGGTGACACCCTCAAAAGGTTGGCGTTTACGCCCACTTGTCCAGGAGAGGGGTGGTGGGTTCGCAGGCTGGGCAGAGGCCCCGGGACAGAGTGTGAATGCTGGAGTGCCCATGTTCCTCTCAACAAAGCTTCGGGTTTCCATCTGAGACATCCAACCTGAGCTTCCGAGGACCCTCTGCCCTGGGGACGCTCAACAGCTGGGAACACACACAGGATGCCCACGGCACCTGTTAACAGAATGCCACTCATGCCCAATTACACCTCTGGCTGCCGTTTGCGGATCAGTACAGCCAACAGGTTACTCAGCTCGTTCCAGATCACTCCTCAAATGGCCGAGCAAACGCAGTCCCATCCTGCAACTCGGAAGCTCCTTCCACCGCCTGGTGCTTCTCAAACATTTCCACAGAAGCACCCCAACAGATAAGGAAAGTGAACCCCTCCCTACCCTGGACAGATGAACACAGAGCACAAAACTGTGTTACATTTTTCTCAAAAATGCATGCAAACTTTTAACACTAAAAAAAATGTAATGTGCTGGGACACCTGGGTGGCTCGGTTGGTGAAGCGTCTGCCTTCGGCTCAGGTCATGATCTCAGGGTCCTGGGATGGGGTCCTGCATCAGGCTCCCTGCTAAGCGGGGAGCCTCCTTCTCCCTCTGCCTCTGCCGCTCCCCCTGCTTGGGCTCTCTGACAAATCTTTTTAAAAATGTAATGTGCTAATATTAATATCAGCGCTTCCCATGAAAACTTGTACACTTGGGGCTTCTCCATCTTTTGGCCACATTCAAACTTTTGGTGTGTCATGAGCAGCTCAGGGGCACCTACACAAGCAGACTCCCTTATCTTAAAGCCTTCAAATGGATGGCTCTCAGAAGAAGATGCTCAACTTTGCTAATTAAAGACATATTCTAGTATGGTGACACCATGTTTTCATCAGATTAGGAAAAAATTAAATAGGCAGTTGCTGAGGTCTTGGTAAAACTGATGATGGACAGCAATCTGGCACCTTTTTTTTTTTAAGATTTTTTTTTTTTATTTATTTGAGAGAAAGAGAGAACAAGCGGGGAATGGCAGAGGGAGAGGGAGAAGCAGGCTCCCCCCTGAGCAGGGAGCCCGATGCGGGACTCAATCCCAGGTCCCTGGGATCCTGACCTGAGCCGAAGGCAGACGCTTAACCGACTGAGCCACCCAGGCGCCCCAACTTAGCACCTTCTATCAAAGCATAAACATACATCCTCTTCAGCACAGTGACGCTACCACCAGGAAACCTCTAACATACTGCCCACAGCCTGGCGCAAAGACTGAGACCCGGCCAGTATCTGGCCAGACCATGCCACTGTGGGAGGACGCGCATGGTGGGCAGGAGGTACCCCAGGACCTTGGTACCTGTGGATGACAGAGCTGCCAGCCGGGACACTGAGCAGGGAGTCAGTGCTGTGGAGCACGGCAAGGAGCCGGGCACTTCTACCTTCCCAAGCTTTCACGTCCCTTGGGGCCCCCGACCGCCTACTGACACAGCGCTGGAGGGAAGATAGAGAGCTCCGAGTACAGCCACCCCCCCTTGTCCACGTTTCAGTGCCCACGGTCCCCACAGTCTAGCAGCTGACGACCCCCCTCCTGACACAGCCTCAGGTCAACAGTGGACTAACACTCCATCGCAGGCCTTCATCTCACTAGGAAGGCATTTGATCATCTCACGCCATCGCAAGAAGCGGGGAGTGCAGAACAGTAGGAATTCTGAGGGAAACAGACACCACACTTGCGTAACTTTTATCGCAGTATGTTCTTAGGGGAAAACCTCAGAGACCCCAGGGTCGGTTCCAGACCACAATAAAGCAAATGTCTCCATAAAGGCAGTCAAGTGATCTTTCTGGTTTTCAGTGCACATAAAAGCTGTTTATGCCATCCTGTAGTCGTTAAAGTGTGCAACATTGTGTCTAAAAACCAATGCACGGACCTTAATTAAGATACTTCATTGATACAAAATGCTTTCATCGAGCTGTGAGTCATAATCCCTGATGACAGATCACCATGACAAATAATCAGGAAGTCTGAGATATTTCAAGAATTACCAAAACGTGACAGAGACACACAACGGCTGTTGGAGAACCGGCACCGCAAACGTATTCAACGCAGAGCTGCCACAAAGCCTCAGTTGGTAAGAACAGCGATCTGGGAAGCGCAGGGCAGCAGGCAGCGCGTGGTGTGCCTGGGTAATTGCAGCTGGCCTTTGACCAGCTGGAGTTCACCTTACTGTGCCCAAGGCATAAAATTAGGTCCTACCACAGGTCTGCACGGGGAAAACCGTACATACCTACAGTCCAGTGCCATCCACGGGGGTCCTGGAACGTACCCGGGCTAAGAGGGGACCACTGTACTGTGCCCAAACGTTCTAGTCAAATCTGAAGACAGAAGCATGAGCACTCATAAGCTGACCATGCTCTTCCTGATACAATGTGGGTTTCTGTCCTTTAGTTTGGATGACCAAGAACAGCACCATCCAACAAAACTATAATGCCAGCCAGGCACCTGGGTGGCTGTCAGTTCAGCATCTGCCTTCGGCTCAGGTCATGATCCCAGAGTCCGGGGATTGAGTCCACATCAGGCTCCCTGCTCGGCAGGCAATCTGCTTCTCCTTCTCCCTTGGCTCTTCCTCCGACTCGTGCGCACGTGCATACACACACACACACACACACACACACACACGCTTGGTCTCTCTCAAACAAAACAAAAAAACCCCCGAAACCGTTAAAAAAAAAAAAAAAATGCCAGCCAGCTACCTGTTTCTAAAGTTTCTAGTAGCCACAGTTAAAACACAAACAGGTAAGATTAACTTTATTGCTTTATTTAATCCATCATATCCAAAATATTAGCGTTCAACATGTAAGTAACAACTTTAACGATGACATACTTTATTGGTATTGTCTTCAAAGCTCAGTGTTTTTGATTCTCAATTTGGGTATTAAATTTCCATGAGAAAGGGCTGACCTTTATTTAAAATTTACAGTTGAAACAAGATTCACATACCATACTGGAGAGTTTTCTAAAAAGTGCATCAAGTTAATTGCCTTTAAGTTAAATAGAACTATGGGCGTCTGGGTGGCTCAGTTGGTTAAGCCACTGCCTTCGGCTCAGGTCATGATCCTGGAGTCCCGGGATCGAGTCCCGCATCGGGCTCCCTGTTCGGCAGGGAGTCTGCTTCTCCCTCTGACCCTCCCCCTCTCATGTGCTTCCTCTCTCTCAAATAAATAAATAAAATCTTTAAAAAAAAAAAAAAAAGTTAAATACAACTAAAAATTCAACCCCAGTTGGGCCGACTGCATTTCCCGTGCTCATAAACTGTGGCTAGTGACTACGTACTGGGCAGGAGGGGTGCAGAGAAGTGATTTGTCCAAGTGGGGTCCCCAGACCCACAGCATCAGCATCAGCTGGGAACTTGCTAGAAGTGCAAATTCTCAAGGCCCCCCCAGACCCACAAAACTCTGGGAGGGGAGCCCTCCACACAATTATGAGCACTGGTCCAGAACAAACACCACCAACTAAGACAGCCCACAGAAATAGTTTTGATCACCTATTTGTGGAATGGAAACTGAATAGAAGCCCCTCCCCGCATTGTGTTTTGAGGCTCTGACACCAGGAATAATCGCCTGGATTTTATTAATCCAGGAGCAAGGGGAGGTCTGGATGTATAGGTGGATGACCAGTGGGTTAAGATCAGGACCCAACTCAAATGACATTTTGCTTCATGTTTCCCAATGCCCAGGGTCACAGGACATGGGGCGCTCTCACGGACCGAGGCCGTCAGGGTAAGCCCAGCACTTGCATCTGTATGGCCACAAGGCTGTTCTCTCAGAACAGGGAGTGTGTGTGTGCAGGGGCTGCCTCTGAACAAGGGCCCTTAGCAAGGCAGGCCCACAGCCTCCCCCCTTCCTGGGCTCAGGTGCCTGTCAGAAGCCACAAGATGAAGACCGAGTGCAATCAGCTGTGTGCTTGGGTAAGTGACAGAGGCTTCCAGAACCCTGGGTTCTTACTCAGGCCAGGGCAGAGCTGCCCTCTGAAGGATCTGAGTGTGCCAGATCAACCTTTACGTCACTTTATTTGGGGGGCAGGAGGGAGGAAGCAGAGGTTGATGGAGTAGCTTAGCCTAACTTAGAATATCAATACCCCTCTGTGTATTTTGCCAAAATTTTAACGGCATTTTAACGGCATTTCCGACTCTTTGCCACGAGAAGCACAAAGGCCACAGAGCACAAGTACTGCTACCACGCTAAACACAGAACAAGCTAACGTGCCAGCATGGCTGGTACAGTCGCATCATCTCTTTACTTTCCACTGGACAGAGAACCAAAGAATAGTTTATTGTTTTAGGTCTGTCTTGATTAACCAGGAGCAACTGATCACATAAGAGCTCTAGGCCAAATACGGTTATTTCAGAACCACCTATAAAAATGTTACTGCTAGATACGCTCCATGCTGGACTGAACTGCGTTGGTAATTCGGGCTCGAGAAAGCTCACATCCAGACCTTCTCTCACCCTTCCTTACAACTAAGCCAACGGAGGAGCAAATAACTTCAACCGGTCAGTTATTAACTGCACTGCAATGACTCTTCAATGCTCGTCACTCGGACAAGAACCACTTGGTACAAAGCACCTGTATTTGGGCACGCCCTCTGGACCCACACCTGAGTCGCTGAGCCAGCCAGCTGGCGGGCAGTGTGTTTAACGCTCCCGACGGCTTGGGTTCAGAGGCTCTGGCAGCTGCACACCTACACAGAAAGGCCCGACCAACAGTCATCGACCCCTTCATCGGCTCACCTGGAGAGCTGTGCGCGCAGCAAACCCTCTGCCTGGTTCAGGCCCAGACAACACGAGAAACTACCAGTAACTGAAAGGTAAATTTACGCCTCCACTTCCATTCAACGGCCGGTTCAGGCAAATGTTCTGACTGGAGAAAGGTGCTCTCGGTTATACCACTTGTGAATGGGTTGAACTGTGTCCCCACAAAATTATAGACTAAAAGTCTTCAACACTCAGGACCTCAGAATGTGACATTTGGAAGTAAGGTTGTCACAGATGTAATTAGCTGAAATGCGCTCAGATTGGGGAAGGACAGGACCCTAATCCAGTATGACCGTGTCCTCATAAAAAGGGGACATTTGGACACAGACACACAAGGAAAACGCAGGTGATGAAAGACACAGAGGATGGGGGGGGGGGGGAGACGCCCACAGCCAAGGAACAACGCCCAGAGCCTCTGGGAGGAGCCAGCCCCGCCACACCCCCATCTTGGACTTGTGCTTCCAGAGCAGGGAGACTGTGAACTCCTCCTGTTGGAGCCGCCCAGGCCTCGGTACTTTGTTTTGGCAGCCACTGGAAACAATACAACTAGAATCCAACTTCAATTTAGAATCCAACTTTA
This sequence comes from Neomonachus schauinslandi, assembly GCF_002201575.2. Classification (NCBI taxonomy): domain Eukaryota; kingdom Metazoa; phylum Chordata; class Mammalia; order Carnivora; family Phocidae; genus Neomonachus; species Neomonachus schauinslandi. Next base: position 175,632,439 of record NC_058407.1, on the reverse strand, counting down.
ATTTTGATTACATTCAGCCAAACTCCTACAAAAAATATTTCACCTCAACAACTTAGTTCGGTACAAGGCTCAAAGTTGCCCTATCTCCACCACAGGGGTCAGGCGCGCCCACTGATGTCACTGTACGTGAGCGACACGCCAGAGCCAGCCTCTCTTCTCACCTGGCTGCGCCGACGGGGCGGCCCCCGTGCTTGCAGCTGTGATCCAGAGGGTGTCTATGCTGAATGCAGAAACTGCCACGGCACTGGTCACAGGCCACCTGCAGCATCTCTTTCTTCTTGCACCCCTCTTTCGAGCACCGGTACATAAAAAGCTGAGAAAGCAAGAGTTGCTTCAATAAGCAATTATTTAACAAGCCCCTAATAAGACTACCAACATTTTTTTTTTTTTAAGATTTTTTATTTATTTATTTGAGAGAGAGAGAATGAGAGAGAGCACATGAGAGTGGGGAGGGTCAGAGGGAGAAGCAGACTCCCTGCCGAGCAGGGAGCCCGATGCGGGACTCGATCCCAGGACTCCAGGATCATGACCTGAGCCGAAGGCAGTCGCCCAACCAACTGAGCCACCCAGGCGCCCCAAGACTACCAACATTTAAACTAGAAATGGTCCTTAGCTACAAGGAATGAAGATTCCAAGATTTCATTCAAACATCTGCCAGGTAAACAGGTGAGTACTGAGGAGACTGGAAAGTTTTAACAAATAAACACAAAAGCAGCACCTTAAGTTGGGGACTCATGTGAGACAACTTGAGGCCTTCTCAGCCAAAAAAAAAAACCTCCGCAGAACCCAGGGGAGTGGGGACCAGGGACATGGAAAGGACGCCAAGCCTGTGACATCGTGTCCAGTCCCACAGAAGACAGCTGGCTCCAGGGGCTCTGGGGACATTCCAGGGAGCTGAAGTATCTATAGTCCCTATACCCGTTCTGTTATTGGGGTTTTGGGGTGTTTTTATTTGCCGGGGGCAATAAGGGTGGGGTGAGGGAGTGATATAAATTCCCAGGTACTGCCGACTCTGTGAAGTAAGGATGTTGGTCAAAAGGTACCCACCTAGAAGCCCGAGGGCAGTACTCCGGCAAAAACGGGCAGGCAGGGACTGCCTTCAGCAACCACAGCATGTGCTCACAGCACAGGGATGCAGGGTGCCTGCCCAGGAGAGCAAAGGAAGGTATGCCCGCCCTGGGGTACGGGGGTGGGGAGAGGGGACGGGCTTGGGTCACAAATCCTGGGTGAGCCAAGAACGAGGAAGACCTTGTCAATTCAGGAGGAAAGCATGCCAAGTGCAGCTGTGATCTTATATAGAGGCAGGGAGGTTTATAGAAGAACTTCCAGAAGGACTGGAGGGCGCACAGCAAGAGTGGGGTGAAGAGAATGGGGTTATGGAGGGGGACTGGGGTTGGCTGGTTAATAAAGGGTTTTGGGTGCTAGGCATCCAGAGCTTATTCTCTCATGTTGGAGGCTGAAAGCAGCAAGCACGAGTTAATAAGACTTATGCTTATTTACTGCAACTGTTGTGTGTTTAATGTAACACGACCAGGTAGTTCATAACTATAAACCAGGATCCATGACTGGAAACTGGGATTTGGGCCTGACAAAAGCCAATTTCCTGGAGACAAGCTCCTTCAAAGCCCATGCGCTTATTTTGGAGAGCAACAAGACAGGAAAAAAAAGGAGCAGGGCATCTCGGAAAAATAACCTGAGTAACCCTGGTAGGGCCTTCGGGAAGGGCAAGCCATAGAGCTGGTCAAGACCAAACCCCAGGAAGGCCTGAGCGGCGCTGAGAATCTGCGGTCCAAGGGGAGAGGGGCACACGTTACGTGCCATCCACTGAGGGCAAGCTCAGTTCGAGTCTCCTTGGACTGCTGGCTAAGGAAGAACAACTGAACACATACTGGATGACTCCTGAAATACAATGCAAATGACAGGAAACAGATTCTCTAAAAAGCCCACAAGGGCCAAGAATAAGGGGGGGGGGGGAACAAACAGCTGCAAGATTTTAGGGGAAAAAAAAAGCACACAAACAAGTAATACTGAACCTGACAGGTACAAGAAAGCCAAATTGTAAGCTGGTGGGGAAGGTCAAGCAGCATGACTATTCATGAAACAAAATCCCCAAAGGCTCACAAATCAGCCGTAGCAGCAGCTCAGGGTGCCGTGGGACTACAACAGGAGAAGTGGTGCGAGTCTGAGAAATAGACCTGCAGAGCTGCACCTGACCCCAGCAGAAGACGCACGCTCGGCAGAGGGTCTGAGAGAGGCTGCTGGTCTGGGAGGTGTAGCAATGGGCAGGACGAACACAAGAAACATGGGAGGGGCACTCAGAAGGCAGTAAGGATTTCACGCTCCCTTCAGAGGGGATGCGAGAGCTCTCTCCACCTGGTTCCACAATCCTGGAAGCCAGAGCGTGCTCTCCAAGCAGGGAGCAGAACGCCTTCTCGGGGGAATCTGATTAGCCCAAGAGAAAGACCTGAAATCACCGCACAGAAGGTGGACTGGGCAGATGACCTGCAGCAAAGGCGAGAGTCCACACTGCCCCCACCATGCTGCAGACTGGGAGATGAAGACGACGTTCACTGTGACGCAGAAAAAACATCCTGGACACAGAATTCACAGGGAAAGAAAACTTACGGAGGAACAAAAGGAGACCTATCCAGGAGGTCCAACACCCAAGAGACAGGAGTCTAGAGAAAATCGAAGAATCCAAGATGGCATTCCAGATGGAAACACTGGAGTTTCCAGTTTAGAAGGGTCCACTGCCTACCTAGCACGACAGATGAAGACGGATCCACACCAGGAACAGTAAATGTGAAGCTTCCAAACTCTGGGAAGGGGCTGGGGTGGGGAGAGAGCCTCCAACCTGCCAGACAGAAAACTGGTCCCACAAAGGACCATGTAGAACAGCTGGGAAATTCTCTAAAGCCACAGCAGAAACGAGAAAATGAACCAGCGCCTGCAAATATTCAAACAAAGATCTGAAAGCCAGGCTGCTATCCCCAGGCAGCTAAGCAAGGAGAAACAGAGAACGAAGACCCAGCGAGATACATGACCTCCTATTTATCTTCCACGGTCCTTCCTAGGGAGCAAGTGGGGCAGAGGCCTCCCCACAAATAAGGGAAAACTAAGAAAGAAAAACACAAGACACAGGAGACTAGGGACCCCTGGTAAGAGAGAGAGATGCAGGAAACTAGGATCTAGCATAAGAAAAATGCAGAGAGAATCTCTCAGCTGTGGAGACCTGTAACACCAGCCCAAGAGCCACCTCTGCTGGGAGGGTGGGGGTGGCAAGAGATACAGCCACGTAGGAACGGGGGGGAGGGGAACTCCATGCTCAGCCCACGGGGTGGTAAACAGGTAATGCCCAAAACTACAGGGGAATAAGACAAACTCAAGAGACAACAATACACACACTTGGAGAAAAAGGAAGTACCCCAAACAAACAAGACTAAGAGTTGAAAGCACCTGCTGTGGAGAACAGGTGCCTACTGTTTTTCCTAACATGATTTACTCCAAATGAACAAATGTAGAGCTTTCACAAAGATACTAATGCTACAAAACAAGAATACTGAATGTTCAAATTCTATGTATCTTTCTACATTTTCCTAGGAGGAGCTTAGGAAAAGTGCACATTAACAGAATGGTTCTAGGGGCGCCTGGGTGGCTCAGTTGGTTAAGCGACTGCCTTCGGCTCAGGTCATGATCCCAGGGTCCTGGGATCGAGCCCCGCATCGGGATCCCTGCTCCTTGGGGAGCCTGCTTCTCCCTCTCCCTCTGCCTGCCGCTCCCCCTGCTTGTGCTCTCTCTGTCAAATAAATAAAATCTTTAAAAAAAACAACAAAAAAAACTAGAATGGTTCTAGAAACCACATTAACTCTCCATCTGGAGAGAAAAACCTAAGAATCCTATAAGGGAAGCAAATCCTAATACAGACTCTAATATTCAAGGGTATGTTCATGTAACTTTAAGAACCTAAGCCATCACAACATGGGAAAACACTGACACATCACTAAGGTTTTATTTTTGTACACAGTTGATTAGGACTACAGATCATACTTAGATAATCGGCCTTTTCCACCCTACGGAAAAACCCACATTCACAGAGTAAACATAATTTGTCCTTACCTTCTCTTTCTTCCGAGGATGGTAGTTACAGTCTCGATCAATGTGCTCACCAACCACCACATCTGGTATCTCTCCCTTTTTTACTGGGACAGGGCTGTTACAAAGTGGGCACACTGGGACCTGAACATCCTAAAAATAATGATAGAAGATGATATTCCAGATTCAATCAAAACTCACAAAAGAAAAAGGTACGACAGCACAGTGCATTGAAAACCACATAAGGTACACACACTGATCTTCCGACCGCTCATTAGAAGGGGACACTGTTAACACAAAGGATTAACAGTAAGGCAACCCTACAGATTCAGGATAGGTGGAATCCAGGGGAATGTAAACATGACAGACTATTAACCAACTGTAGAAATGACCCTGAGACGATCAGTAAAAGGCAGCCAAAGAAAGAGGCCGATGAAATTGATCTGGTCTCAGGGCAGCAGGGCTGTCTGTCCAGCACCATCTCGGTGAGTGGTGAAGCAGCCCGAATCTCTCAGAATGGAGAGAAAGAAGAAAACACTAGCCATAAAGACCCTCCAGTTCCCTTCAATTGCCAACAGCCTATCTGGTTCTTTTGTGGCTTTCACACGCAAGGAGATTCACTCACCTGACAGAGCACACGGCTAGGCTGAGCTCTCAGGTACCTAATGACCCAAGACTGTGGGGGCTCTGGAGGGAAGAACAAAGCACCCAGCAGCTGCATGCACAGCAGTTAAAAAACCTCAGAGCTAAGGCAGGAGCTAAAGAAATTTAGCTCACAAAGAAAACAGAGGTGACAACTGACATCCAAACAGTTAATCAAAGAATTATGGGGCCTACCGTCTGTAGGGGCTGAGCTGAAGGGTCACCCAGAAGCACTCCCTCAGTTGACAAGTCCGCCATATTGAGAAATAAAGCATTACTAATGATCTCTAGCCACACTCTCCCTATCTAGAGACATGGGGAGGTCAAGCCAACAAATAAACTGGGTAATGTGGCCTAGTCATCGGGGCCTGGTAAATGAGTCACCCTCCCCCGCCCTCCATGATGACCTAGAAAATCCTGGCCAACACTAATGAAAGCATGTAACAATGCTAAGTCATCCATGTTTCTAACTGCCATCCCACGGAAGCAGCAGTACAGATACAAAGAAGTCACTAAAATAACCTCTGAACCACCGGAAACAAAATGAATACAGGACCACTTGCAAAGTCAGTAACAGAGGTATCACACCTTTGGACTCACACATGCTGGTTTTCTTAGAGTCCTCTTCATCTTCCCATTTTTACTAGGTACTATTTGCCACTAAATAGGATCCCAAGGCTGCAAAGTTACCCAGATAAGCCTTTTTAATACCTCCCAGATTAGATACCTCGTCAACAATTAAACTATTTCTTGTGCTTCACAAAGATACTGCTATGTTTTTTCTCGACATAACGAATCAAAGGACCAGAATATTTTAACATGCAAAGTAAGCTTTGAAGGTTTGGATACAACAATTTGACTTCAAGAGCCCCTAAAAATGAAACCAGTTGCTTTAGAGCTGTGCCATCCAGAACTCCCTGTCATGGTGGAAACGTGCCACATCTGCACTGTCCAATACAGTACTTCCTGGCCACATGTGGCTGGTGCAACTGAGAAGCTGGATTTCAAGTCTCATTTCATTTTAATGCATTTATTAGCTATATGTGGCTAATGTCTACTATTTGGACAGCACAGCTTTAGAGAGTGAAAAATAGACTCTTTGGAAGGAAGTATGATAAATTACCTTCTTGAATGCAAAGGGACATTTATGTGCAGCACAAGTAAAATGGTCTTTACAGAAATCTTGTTTACATGCATCACATTTTAAGGGAAGAAAATCTAAAACAAAAAAACAATAGCATTTTAAAGATCAGGACAAAAAGAATTACAGAGCACATTAAACAGGTATTTACCTACACTGAGTTCTTTATGCCTATCAAATGTATCCTTGAGGTACCACATGTGAGAAAAAAATTGGGGATCATGAATTTCACAATGCCAACAATACTGAAGAATCTATAAAGCTATGTTTTCTTTTCAAGCTTTTATTTCTTTCTTTTAGAGAGAGGCTGCGGGGGGTAGGGGGAGGGCACAGAGAGAAACTTAAGCAGACTCCCTGCTTAGCTCAGGAGCCCAACGCAGGGCTCCATCTCACAACCCCGAGCCAAAAACCAAGAGTTGGACGCTTAACCAACTGAGCCACCTAGGCACCCCTGTAAAGCTCTCTTTTCAAAAGACACCCATCCCATGTAGTATCACAAATATTTAAGCAGCACACTTGTATCCACTTGGCCTTGGCCCTGGTACCTGGCCTTCAGTAGATGCTGAATAACAGGGCTGAACAGAACCTGCACCTCAAGCCAGCCTCCCAACACTGAAAGGCCAGCCGAGCCAAGACCCAGAGAACAGCTAATTAACAAAACGGCTAGTTCTCCCCGACTAAACAGCTAACAAAACACACATTTTCTAACATTCTCTTAAAAGCACTTACCTAGGGCGCCTGGGTGGCTCAGTTGGTTAAGCCACTGCCTTCAGCTCAGGTCATGATCCTGGAGTCCCGGGATCGAGTCCCGCATCAGACTCCCTGCTCAGCGGGGAGTCTGCTTCTCCCTCTGACCCTCCCCCTTCTCATGCTCTATCTCATTCTCTCTCTCAAATAAATAAATAAAACCTTTTTTAAAAAAATAAATAAATAAAAGCACTTACCTAGCTGTTTGCAAGTTTTTTCTGAACAATGCTTCCCCAAATCAGGGAACTCCATTATGAGGAAGTGTCCAAGGCACAGATGGCAGATAGATCACCTACAAGAATTAAAATAGTTAGGAAAGGTACGGTGGCCATAATTTCAGTCCGGAGAGTTCATAACTTACCGCTAAGAAAATCAACATGTTCTGTGGGAAGCATTCAATGCCCAAGTCATCCTGGGCCCCTGCAGAGCACTAAAGCATCACAAATTCTTGCTGCCTTTCAGCAAAAAGGAGCTTGAGTACAAGTACCAGCTCCTTCAGGATCCATTATGACAGCGACTGTTTTTGGTCCTTTAATTTCCTACTTGAAAAAGCTCACCCAGAATTCAGGTTTGATTAAAACCATTCTGACTCACGTTGACAGGGTTTTCCCATATTCAACTTACACAAACGTCTGCAAAAAGTTGGGCCACAATTTCATGGAATGAGTATACTTGTTGACATACACAAAACCGTTACGAGGCACTAAATCACGTTAGTTGACGACACTATCCCCAAGGGCTTCAACTCGTCCCTCCGGTTCTCAACTCCCTCATGCACTGAGTTTTACTTACACCTTGCTCCCTAAGGACAATCAACCTGGAGTTGAGGAGGGAGAAGAGCAAGTGCGTAACTCACGGCGGAAACCAGGTGGACGTGGGCTGAAGCCACTCTGGAGGGAACTTGAGTCCGTAACAGGCCTCACGAGATCCCTTCCAGGACCCAGCACCCACAACACTCTCAAGAAGTCCCTCCCAGAAGTCAGGTCCGGAGGGTCCACTCCGAGGAGGCTCTGCCATGCTGTCCCCAGCTCCCCCCCCCCGCTCCTCCCCTCGGGTCACGGTGCAGAGGCACTGCCTCCAAAGGGGCTTTCGCCCCGACCGTCACAGCTTCCCTACACCCTCAAAGGACTCTGTAATTCCCGTCCCCGCACCCACTCACTACGGCCCCAACGGCAGGCGGGCTCTCCACTGCCCGCGCCCCGGAGCGCAGGACCGCGGCGGGGGCGCCCGTGGCTGTCTCATCGGGCCCAGCCCTTGACACAGCAGCGGTGAGAGCCCACGGTCGGGGGCTCGTTCGGCTAGCACCTGAAGCCCTCCCCGACGTGCGAATCGGGCCCCCGCGCCCGTCCCCCGTCCCCCCGTCCCCGGACCTGGCTCTCGTCAGGCGCCCGGGCGGCTGCGGAGGCGAGCGGGAGGCGGCGGACACGGGAGGCTGGATGTCCCTCCCAGCGGTCACCCACAAGGGACAAGACCAAAAGGCTGGGGAAAATGGGATCCGAGGGGCGGCCCCGCGCGGTCCAAGCCCGCGGGAGAGCGAGGCATCGCGTATCGCCGCTTCCCCAGCCATTTATGCCCGGCCTCGGGTTCAAAGAGCCGCCGCGACTCGTATCCGCCCGGCGCGCTCCGATGACGTCACCGCCCGGCCGGCCAATCTCGCCCCGCTGAGGCTTGGCTCTCCCGGGGCGCCCCGAGACGTCAGCGCCCGGCCGTCCAATCCCGCCCCCGCCGCCGCGGCCCCGTCGACCCGCCCACTCCTCGCTCCTCCGCCTCCCTTCTCGAACAGTCCGGGCACTTCTCGGAGCCGCTGAGTCACGGTGAGGCGGAGCCGCGCAGGCGCACTCGGCCGGTTGCGCGGCGCGGGAAAGCTAAGTCACGGCGGCGAGGCCGCGGCCGTTTGGCGGCCGTGTGGAGGGGCGGCCTCCCTGGGAGCCGCGCACTCAGAGGGTCCGAGCCCGCGCCGTAGAGGTGCCACCGCGAGGTACGGAGCCGGCACGGCCGCGCGGCGTGGGCGCGGGGGGCGCCCCGAGTGGGAGAGGGGGCCTGACCGTGGGGGAGAGGACGCCTTCCGCCTCGACGGAGGGCTTGCCTGTCCTCGCTTCGTGGGCTCCCCGGGTGCTGCCGCGTCCCTCACGGGTCCCCTCCCCGCGGTCCCCTTCCCACGTCTCCTCACCGTGTCCTCTGTGTTCCTTCACCGGGTCCCCGCCCTGGGTCCCCTCATCATGTCCCTTCGCCGGCTTCCCTCACCACGCCCCCTCCCCGCGTCCCCTCACTATGTTCCTTCACCGGGTCCCCTCACTGCATCCCCTCCCCACATCTCCTCACCGCGTCCCCCCACCGCGTCCCCCTCACCGGGTCCCCTCCCCGCGTCTCCTCCCCACGTCCCCTCATGGGCCCCCTCCCTGCCTCCTCACCTCGTCCCCTTTCTGCATCTCCTCACTGCGTCGCTTTACCGTGTCCCCTTACCAGTTCTGTCGCACTCCCGCCCCCCCACAAACGTGTGCGCGGGTGGCTTTTGTCTCCGAGCGTGTTGTTTTGTGAAGTCCCAGCGAAGTGAATGAGCAGGTGCTCTGCGGGTACCTGGTCAGGCTCGCCAGGAGCCTCAGGTCGCCTCCAGCCGTCAACCCCTAACCGTTTTTCACGTGTTTCTGTTTAAAGACAACTTGCCTTGATACGTTGTTGGTTTGTTCACACTGAACTCGGGGCCAGCGGTGCCTAAGTCATGTCTGAACCCAGCCTGTCTGCTGCTGTTCTCTGTAAGGTGCATCGCGGCCTCCTGGTACTTAGGAAACGGGACAGCACCTCAACTCCGGCCTGAAGGCCACTTGAAACCGAAAGAGTGCCACCAAAAAGCTCAAAAATGTGAAGACCACACACTAAATAGGCTGTGGAGCGGAAGCTTATTTCCCGTGTCAGAACCGAAACAAGAAAGAAGGAAGGTGTCATCTTGCCCCACCTTGACTGGAAGTGTGTTTCTCAGGCAACTCAAGTGTTTTGCTACTCAGTACACGTTGGCGAATAACTGCTGAAGTGCCACAAGTGTTGATTTTGGAGTTACAAATGAATTTAGCAGATAGGCAAATTCACAAATGTGGAAACCACAAATAACAAGAAGTGTGTGTGTGTGTGTACGTGTACATACCCATTTTCCTTAGTCTTTTTCTGGACCATTTGAGGATGTGCTGTAGACATGATACCCCATTACCCCAAATATTTGCGTGTGTATTTCCCAAAAGCGGACACTCCTTCGTAGCCATTCTGTAACCATCCACATGAGGAAATCAGTGTCAAGACAGTATTGAGGTCCAATCCACAGACTCCATTGGATTTTGCCAACTATGTCAATGTCTCTTCTTCTTTTCTGCTCTCGGGTCCCATCCACAATCATATGTGCAGTCTCCTTCATGCTGGGAGAGGTCTTCCATCCTTCTTGTCCCTAATAGTTTTTATTATTAAAGACCACAGACTTATACATATGAGATGTCTCGGGGTCCGTGGGCGTTTCCTGAGGACCAGATGCAGGTCATGTTTCTTGGTAGGAATACCACAGGAATGGTGCTGTGCGGCAACCCATCCTACCATGGGTGATACTCATCTTGATTACCTAGTCATGTAGATGTCTGCTAGGTTTCTCCTTTTCTTCATTTGTAAATATATTAGTATTTTGTAGGGAGATATTCAAAAATTCCACCACTATTTCTTTTCTTTTTTTTTTTTAAGATTTTTATTATTTATTCATTTGAGACAGAGAGAGAGAGCAGGAGTAGTGGGGAGAGGCAAAGGGAGGGAGAAGCAGGCTTCCCACTGAGCAGGGAGCCCAAAATGGGGCTCGATCCCAGGACCTGGAGATCATGACCTGAGCCGAAGGCAGATGCTTAACTATCTGAGCCACCCAGGCACCCCCCATTATTTTATTCTTTATCAACTTTTGCCTGATGACTTTAAGTTCTATCAGTGACTTTTGCCTGGATCACTATGATCATTACCAAAGAGTGCTTTTTATTTTTTTAATTATTTTTTGAAGTAAGCTCTACACCCAGTGTGGGGCTTGAACTCACAGCCCTGAGATCGAGTCACCTGCTTTACCAACTGAGCCAGCCAGGCGCACCCCCCCCCCCAAATAGTGCTTTTTAAAATTTCCATTGTTCATTTCACATTTATTAGTTGGTGTTCTATAAGGGAGAGGCTTCCTTTTTGTTTTTTATTTATTTATATCAGTATGGACGTGTGGATTTCTCTTTTATTCAGTGGTGGTGCTCTGCTGCTGTCCTTTTGATGGCCATAGAGCCACGTCTAGCTGGCTCTTGAGTCTTTCTGACATGTCCCTGTCATCCTGTCATTCTTTGCTCTCTTCCTTGCCTAGCCATTTCTCCAAGGAGCTTTGTTTCTTTTTAGTGGAGGATGGTATTTAGAAATCAAGATTTGAGTGATGCCTGGGTGGCTCAGTCAGTTAAGCGTCTTCCTTCAGCTCAGGTCATGATTCCAGGGTCCTGGGATTGAGTCCCACATCGGGCTCCGTCCTCATCAGAGAGCCTGCTTCTCCCTCTGCCTTCCGCTCCCGCTGCTTGTACATGCACTCACTCGCGCGCTCTCTCTCTCTCTCTGACAAATAAATAAATGAAATCTTAAAAAAAAAAAAAATCAAGATTTGAGTGTGTGGTGTGCTTATTGCTAGTAAGGTTCATTGCTTCTAGGCCTCAGTGAACGTGGGTCAGGAAATGTATGTATATTTGCTTATATATAAAGACACATCTATAATTGTCTTTACTTGTATATATATTTTTAAGGAAAACATTCATATCCTTATCTTCAGTTCCAATCCAACAACTCAGGATTTTTGGAATCTTCTCTTTGTGTTTATAAATAACTTCTCCAGCAATAAAAACCCAAGTTTCATTATTCTGTTTTTTTATTTTTCAGTCTGTGTATTTATTTGCTTAATGTAACAAACCACTCAGGCCATCATCTCCACCTCCACACCTGCTTTGTGCTCACCCCCTCAGCACTCCACATCCTTGAGCAATTGTAGGCACTGCTTCCACAAACTCCCTCCACCTTCTTCAAATTGGTCAAAATCCAGTGCCAGTCAAAGCCTTCAATTTTCTTCCAGAAGGATTCTTTAAAAGAAGATAATTTACTAAGGAAGCATAAATACAAATACAAGCCTTTAAAATCATTGTCATTATTTGTGGGTCAAAAATCACATATGTATATCTTTTTAATAGTCCTCGTGCAGAACTTTAATTTCTCAGGTCTTCCAGTAAATACAAATACTCACTACTTCAATCCTATAGACACTCAGATTTCCAAAAGTCAAGAATGTTAAGTAATCAGAGTGTTAAAAAATAAGTTATAATTAAATGAATCAATTACTATTAGAAAGTGGGTTAGATATTGCCCTTTCCTGTGAATTTTATGCTAATGTTGAAGTGAAAAACCTTTAGATCCACATATTCCCAGATTATCTGGGTCTTGCTACAACCAATTGTAACACTAAAATGTGAAGTTTTATATTTACATTAACTACTGAGTTTTAGAGGAAAAATTCAAATTCTTTCATGGAATCAAATTTGCCATGCTGCAGATTCATAGTTTTGCACTTGGTAATATTTCTTATTGCTGCTGTAACAAATTACTGCAAGTTAAGTGGCCTAAAACACAGACATACTATCTTACCATTCTGGAGGTCAGAAGTCCAAAATGCATCTCAGGCCTAAAATCAAGGTGTTAAGGCAACATTCCTTCAGGGGGCTGTAGGACATACCTTCCGTGCCTTTTCCAGCTTCTGGAGGTTGCCCATGATCTTTGGCCCATCACATCACCTCAACCACTACTCCATTGCCACATCTTGTCTGACTCTTATTCTCCCCCTTTCACATAAAAGGATTGCATTGGGCCTACCTGTGCAATCCAGGATTATCTCCGCACTGAGGATCCTTAGCATGAGCACATCTACAAAGTCCCTTTTGTCATGTGAAATAACAGATTTGTGATTCCAGGGATTGGGACATGGACATTGGCGGGGGGGGGGGGGGGGGGGGGGGGGGGGGGGTGGATTATGCTGCCTACCATAGGTAGTGACCACACTGCCATAGAAAAAAAAACAAGATTACTTTTTTTTTTTTCCGAGGGGGTAGGGGTAAGGAGGAGAGGGAGAGAAAGAATCAGAGCCTGATAATGGGGCTCAATCTCAGGACCCTGAGATCATGACCTGAGCAAAAATGAAGAGTGGGACGCTTAACCGACTGAACCATCCAGGCACCCCCAAGATTACATTCTTTAAAATAAAAGTAAAACGTGGGCGCCTGGGTGGCTCATTGGTTGAGCGACTGCCTTCGGCTCAGGTCATGATCCTGGAATCCTGGGATCGAGTCCCACATCGGGCTCCCTGCTCAGCAGGGAAGCCTGCTTCTCCCTCTGACCCTCCTCCCTCTCATGCTCTCTATCATTCTCTCTCTCTCAATAAATAAATAAAAATCCTTAAAAAAATTATTAAAAAAAATAAAACGTTAAAAATTTTCAGTGTTATACTTTTATCTCCTTTTTAAAATGTAAAAAAGTATTTGATGAAAAACATCCAAATTTTGAATAAATGTTTTCAATACAACCAGATTCACAAATGAGTTTTTAACCAAAGAAAATAAATGTAATTGGTTGGACGCTATCTCACCTCCCCAGACACAGACACAACAATCACATGTGTGCACACATACGTGGATGGGCATTTGCATGCCTTGTACGGACCAGAATTCGCCCACAGCATGAGCTGGCACATGGGGAGTGTCGGGAGAAGATGTGAAAGTGGACACCCAGGGGCTTTACCAGGAGTGCACTTGGTCTACCTCTGCTGTTCTTTTTGGTCCTGATCTGGCTAAGACCACACCAAATTGTTGTGGGAACAAAATATCAAGTCAGATTTTTAAAATGCAGCTTTTGCCATTAACTGAAGTCTGCATTCATACAGAAAGTTGCCACTAAGCAGAAGTTATGTGACCTCCGTACATCTTCTTACCACATCAAGATTAAGGGCTTCCTAAGATGTCCTCTGAGAACTGCCTTGTGGTCAGCAGGGAAGGAAGGACCTTGTAATATGACGGTCCACGGGGGAGCGGAGACAGACCTTGGAGCCTTGGTTGGCAAACCTCAAGAAATCTGCTTCAAAGGAAGAGGCCACAGTGCATGTCCACTTAACACTATCCTCTATCAAGGGACCAGTGTTCTTCACCAAGAGGTCACTGTTATGATCTCTATTTTAAATACAGGGAAACCGAAGTATAGAAATGTTTGAAACACAGGCTCCTGAGTCCACATTTGCAATTCTTTCTCTGCTACCGATGCTAGCTAGAGATGAGGGTGGAGAGGCAGGCCAGGACCAGACCATGCAGACTTTATCTTGAATGCAAAGAGGTATTGTTGAAAACTTGTAAGAGACTGACCTTGAGCAGTGGACAGGGCACAAAGTTTATATATACTTGACACAACTGTACAAAAAAAATAAGTTCCTCTGTTTTCTAAAATGAAACTTAGCTTTTTTTTGGAGCCCCCAGACTGCCGCAGGCCAGCAGCTGTTCTCATCCCAGCCTGCAGTTTTTGTTTGCTGTCTGTCTGGGTCCAGTTCATCTCGACCTCAGTCACTGTTAGGCTCAAATCTTGGTTATTCCAAGCCTTCTTCCTCCAACTACTTCCTTTCTTCTTCGGTGGCATCTGGGGTTGGGGAAGCTGGATAGATAATCTCATGGCAGCAGAGGCTCTGGCATACATGCCAGCCAGTTCCTCCCTGGCCCCTGCAGGTAGTGAGACCTGTCCCACCACCTGCTCATAGGCTAACATTTGCTGCTGCTGGCCTCTGATCATGAGCTCATTAACGTGCATTGTTAACCTGTCCAGACCCTAAGTTACATGTTTCAGTGACTTTCCCAGGGTCCCATGCCAGTGCACGTGGGGGTTTTGGGGGTTTCCTATAACTTTCATGAGGAGTATGGCTCTAGAGGCACCATCTCAGGTCCTCTCCCTGTTTGACCACATCCTAGGTATCCTCTACTGCACTCTCCCTGCATTGGCGCAGAGAAGTGTGCCTCTTCCAGAGGTAGAGAGGGGAAACCAGGCATGGACCCCTCTGCTTTTATAGTATCCTTCTACTCATCTGAATTGTTTGTCATTCAACTGAGGGTTGTAGCATGAGCATCGGGTCCATTCTCAGGGACCCAGACAGGTGTCTTCTCTTTCAAAACTCTTCAAACTTCTCCCCAGCCCTGGAAATAATTTTTTACCTAGGTTGCAGGAAATTTCTCTCATATTATATCTTTGGGTTTCTTGCTCTAGGGTAAATCTCCAAAGCTTTGGTTCCTGGTTCTTTTTTCTCTCTTTTGAAAGCCTTGCTTTTAAGATTGTGGCTTGCTATGAGCTCTTAGAAGTTTAGGTTTAAGGGCGCCTAGGTGGCTCAGTTGGTTAAGCGACTGCCTTCGGCTCAGGTCATGATCCTGGAATCCTGGGATCGAGTCCTGCATCGGGCTCCCTGCTCAGCAGGGAGTCTGCTTCTCCCTCTGACCTCCCCCCTCTCACACACACACTCTCTCTCTCTCAAATAAATAAAATCTTTAAAAGTTTAGGTTTAAAACTCAGAACTGAGCAATAACTTCTTTGGGCAGGCCTTTCTTTGCAGCTATGAGTGTCACCTCCTGGCCTAGTCTTGATGGTGGAAAACTTCTCAATAATGGAGAAGAGAAAATACATTGACATTATGCCCACATACACATTGTACTTTAAAACATTTATTCAGCTGCAGTATGTATAAGACAGATTGAAGTGAGGCAGGGGCAGAAGTGGGAGAGCAAATAAACTGTTACTGCAATCTAGGTAGGAGATGACAGTGACCACGGAAATGCAGAAACCTTACTCACCTTCACAGCTTCTCTTGTAGGTAGGTCATGAGCATGTGATCCAGTCTTTCAGGGGAAGAGGGGCTTCTGGAAAAAGATCTCCCTAATAAAAAAGAGATACTCATTAGGACAAACCCATTTTCAGTAAGGTATTTTTTGGGATGCTTGGAAATAGTAGCCTTTTCACTAACATGAAGGGCCAACATTAAGGACCATGTCCTTATGCTGAGCTGACAGGAGAAAGGTGGAAGTAGCCAGGTAGAGATGGTGATATTGAGCTGCTGGTTGGATTCCTTGCTTCTGGATTTCTGATAATGTGAGATAACACACATCCTTATTGTTCAAGACATTTTTTGTTGTTTTTCCTCTTGTTGGTAGCCAAAAATACTGTTACCTGTAACTGGAAAAATTATTTCAATTCAGGACATATCAGCTATGAGACAAGAAAGAAAAGTGGGTGAATAAGCAATTGGATACATGCATCTGGGACTCAGAGAAGAGGTCTGGAGACAAGATGTGGAGAAGAGGATGCAGGACTATACCTTAGAAAAGCCAGCTCTGGAAAACCAGACTAAGAATGAGCAACCAGAGAACTCAGGAGGAAAATGAGGGGGAGGCATTATTGAAGCCAAGGGAAGATGGAGATTTCAAGAGGGAGAATTGGCTAACCGGTTCCTGCTGCTGAGATAACAAGACAAAACATAAAGTGTCCACTGGGGTTAGTGATGGAGAGGTCACCATTGTCCTAGAATGGTCCCAAAGGCAGAAGAGGAAGTCAGACTAGTGGGTGAAGAGAACAATAAGGTGAAGGCATGGAGTCTGGATGGAAGAAGCAGAGAAGCTCTTACCCAGAAAGAAAAACAGTGAAGTACATTCTCCTAGTCCCACCCTGCTGGCCTAGCCTGGTTCAGCAGGTGACATCCCACTGCCCCTTTTCCACAAGATACTCTCTCTTCTGCTCAGACACATAGTCAATATTACCTTTACATTTGTAGCTCATATCCTCAACAAATATTTATTGGGTGCCTGCTGTGTACACAGCACCCTCTTTGGCTTCAAGAGAATATAAGAAAAGATTAAATGGGGTCCCTGTCTTTGCCCAGGAGCTTATGGTTATGATTGTGGAGAAAAACCCACATCCTGAAACAACTGGACATTAAGTGTAAACATTGTATTTATGAGGTTGCAGGGCAGAGGCTGTAATCATGATTGGAGATCAGAGAATAAAAACTTCCCAGAGCAAGCCTGAAAAATTTGGGCTGGACTATCTAGGAAAATTTCACAGTGGGGGGTGCTCCATCAGACCCTTAAAGACAGGAGATGTGGACTGAGGAGGGGACTGCTGAAGCCAAGCCATGTGTTTTGGTTGCAAATAACAAGAACTCACCTCAAAATAGATTTTCCCAGAAGGGGAATTTATTGGCTCCTAGACTTGAGATGGGCCTGGATCCAGGAATTTAGACAAGGTCTTCCCCACCTTCCCTCTGAATGCTGGCATCTCTGTTCTATTGCAGAGTAGCCTCATCTTGTGACAGAAGCATAGATGCCAGCAACCTGGGCTACAGAGACACTTTTGAGGGTGAAAATGGGGTGCTGCTAATAGTTTTCTTGGGACAACAGGCATAAACTGGGACCCTGCTAGGAAAACTGGGGCACAAGATTATCATAAGCAAATGTTCACTCTGTGGCCACTGTCTGACGGCCCCGCCAGAATCACATGAAATGGGAGAGAGACAGTACTCCAAAGACTTTGTGCCATTACCAGATGAAGGAGGGACAAGAATGCTGGAATCCTAAAAGCAATGGTGTCCACTATTCATCATGAGTTGGCAATTCAGGGAAAAGAAGAGAAAAAGACCAAAGAGTAAAGCACAAATTTCAAAGTCAAGCTTACTAGATAAAGACAGAAGACTTAGAATTTGAGAGAGAGAAATCTGAACTTCATTTGACTGGTAAGGAAGACAGAACATTGTCCAAGGAATTAGTACATACAACGGATGTCTGGGGAGACAAATCTGGGAGTGAGTTCCAGGATGTTTGGGAGGTTTAGAGAGGAGCTAGGGTTGTATACATGGAGTCCTGAACTGTTGAGGGTGCTGGTATGGTGGAGGTGCAAAGAAAGATATATTCAGAAAGCAGGTGAAAAAAACAAAAAGAATCAGGAGAACTTCTTGGCTGATTGGGCATGAAGGACAGAGAAGAAGCAGACACACCAGTTCAAGCTTGGAGAAGCTAAAGTGGCAGGAATGGGAAAGTTACCAAGGGTAGCAATTTGGCAATGAGGCAAGTTTCTTGGGGTCATGTTAAATTTTGAAGAAGTTGTATGGGGCGCCTGGGTGGCTCAGTTGGTTGAGCGACTGCCTTCGGCTCAGGTCATGATCCTGGAGTCCCGGGATCAAGTCCCGCATCGGGCTCCCTGCTCGGCAGGGAGTCTGCTTCTCCCTCTGACCCTCCTCCCTCTCATGCTCTCTGTCTCTCATTCTCTCTGTCTCAAATAAATAAATAAAATCTATAAAAAAAAAAAAAAGAATGAAGAAGTGGTATGAATGGGGAAAACACAGGATTAAAACTGGTATACTATTTAAAGGCAAGATAATGAATAAAGTATCCCCAAAAGAGAGTAAGAAGAGGCCAGAATCAGGCCTGAGGAGGGCCTGCAACTAGGTAACGGGAGGAGGAGGAAACAGAAAGCCTATAGCAGGATTGGAAAAGAATGCTAAAGCAGCATAGAGGAGAGGCCACAGGTGACAAGCAACACCAGGTGCTTTGCTAAATTCCACATGAGGACTGGAAGCCTGCAAGAAGTTTACCTAGACAGATATTTACGACTTTTAAGAAAGTCGTTTCCTTATAATGGTCTAGCATTCAGGGCACTCAGGCTTGTGCTATGTAACAGACAATCTCAGAGTCAATGCAGTTGGAAACAACAAAGGCTTATTTCCTGCTCAGATGTCCTGTCCCTGATGTATACACAAGCTCCTGGTCTACCTGCTCCACATTGTCCTCACCTCCGATGCCTGGGATGATAGAGTGATCAGTATTGGAAGTCTTGCTAGTTGCCTTGGCAGAAAGAAAAAAAGTGGCCACAGGGGCCTCGCACTGGCCTTAAATCCTCCTGCCTGGGAGTTTCAGAGCTCACTGGTTGAAGCCAGTTGCACACCCAAGCAGGGGGTCCAAGAAGCACAGTCCCAGCAGGTGCCCAGAAGGGGAGAACTGAAATAGTTGTCTAAGAGGAACAATGATTAGTGTGGTGGTAGAGATTGGACATGAGGCTGAAGGGGGGGTACACAGTGGAATTTGCTTGTCTAATGCTCAGTTCTGTATCTGCTCTCCTAGGTATGTTATTCTTGGTGTTAAACCATAAGCCCCCTGAGGACAAGGACTATGCCCTTTAACCCTTTGTACATGGTGCTTATGCACCTCATTGTGTTAGGTAGGCTCCTTCAGGTGACAAAACTAGAGAGAGATTCTCCGATCACACCAGGGCTTCACCATAAGGACTCTCAGGGAGGAAGAAGTGTCTCAGTGCAGCCTTAAGAGAAGGAAATGTGTCTCCTCAAATCTGAGTGGCCACATAAACGTTTGCATGTGGTGGACTCATAATGAATACACCAGTGATGTAAACTCAAGTTAGGCCAATTTTCCTACTGGAGACTGTCCTAGGAGCACTAGGAACAAAGGCCTTCTGGGTGGGATTGCCGACCCCTGCTGCCAGTGCTGCAGATGGCAGCCAGTACGAGTACTCTGTCCTCTAACTGACATCGTCTGTAGGTCTCTGCAAAGGCTTTGGCTCTGTGAATCTGAGAGTCACAGAGGGAGGCATGATACTTTGAGTCAAAATTGCCAACAGAAATCAAATTGTATTCCCTCAGACATGTGAGCAGAGCATAAATATTTCATAGACACGAAGTCAGCTAGACAGAGATTTTAATTCCAGAAAGTGATCATAAGGTAAACTGCAGGAGATGCGGCTTATGATTTGTCTCATGACACATTTTTAAGTAAGCAAAAGCCCTGTGGAATAAAAATAAACTTGCTCAGGTTCCCCAGTGAATGGGAAGCAGCTGAGTGGAGCAGAGACGAGCTAATGTTTTCTTTTTCCATCTCGTAATTTTGTGATGTGATGTTATCTAGCATATGGGACCCCTTGTATCACAGAATCTGTGTCACATGACTCTTGCTTACTCCATCCTTCAATAACAAACCAGGGCAAGGTCTTCTGTTTCCAATATTTTTCTAAATATTTTTAGAAATGACCTTGGAGAACCCTTTGCTCAGTGCTCGTTGAGCCCCCAACAGTGAGGAGCGAGTGCCTGCTTGTTGGTAATTGTCCATGTAAAATGTTGTATATGACTGGAAATGCAAATACAAAATTAGAAAAGTGAAAAGGGAGCCCACATTGAAAATGTGGCAGAAACACTCACCCTTGTGAGGACCTTTCAAACCTCCTGTTAGAATGATTCCTCCAGCGTCACCACACAACCAAAGCTGTGCCTTGACTTCCTTTAACCTCCAACATCACATCCTTTGCATGTGGCACTCACCTGTTGCCATGAGATGGATCCAAACTCTCCTCTCCCTGCCATGAGGAATCTTTGGGTCCAGTGGGTGGTCAGAGTTGGAAGCCTCTGGAAATGATGTTGTATCTCTGGCAGACCACGCTGTTGATCGTGGGTCTTATTGAGTGGGTGACTGGAAGACAAGCAGGGGCGGTGCCAGGCCTGCAGGGGAGCCTTGGGCGAATGCATGTGAGTGGGGAACTGGGAAGTCCACACAAACTCTGTGGCTCAATTAGCAGTGCTTACTAGCACTTGCATCTTGGTCTTCAGAAGGGTTAATATCAGGGGCAGCTGGACCAGGGGTGCAGGCCCCTCTGAGCTGGCTCACAGCTCTTCTGTCAACTTAAAATGATTTCAACTTAAAACTTAAAGATGGAGTTGCCTTTGTCTCCTCAATAACAAGATTTTGAATTCTTTTGCAAGCCTGCCTGTTGAGAAAGCACCCAGTTGCTATATCCTGGAGCAGAGCAGCCAGGGCAGCTGCCCTCATTACTTAATGGGAAGCAAGCCTGCATTTCCGTTCCCTCATTTCCACCAAGGGAGGCATGAAAGTGCCTTGTGAGCTGTATATATTACCCCAAAATTGAAAAATCTGGCAACTTCTATAACTACAGGTAAAAATATCTTGATTCACAGAGGTGTCACCATGCAAGGAGATGGTCACTTGTATCGAGGCGTCAGGTTGCCGTCTGAAATGGAGAAGAGCACATAGCAGTGTAAGGTAGGGAACAGCACATTGTTTTGAATGTAAGTCTTTATGCTGTACCAATTGGGAGAAATAAGAAAAATGTTTTGAACTGACTGTGGCACATCTGTGGCCACCATCGAACATCTTTGTGCATCACGGGCCATCACTCTCTCGTGGCTTAGAAACTCTGCCTGTTTTCACGTAGCAATGATTATACTCCACAGCATTGTGGTATTTCCACTTCAGCACTGTTGTTCTTTATTTTTAAATATCACCCTGATCTGGTCACTGCTGAGGATTCCTAGTCTTAGGACCATGAGAACTCAGGAAAAAGAATCTAGTTCAGGATGAAATAACAATGATGCAAAGTTTCCAGTTTGTTTTCAACTTTGTGTTGGTTCCTGAGTGGGTTCTGAATAAGTAATAATCATCCTGATTTCCCAGTGACTTGATGTTCCATTTCTGGCCAGGCCCCTTTGCTACTCCCTTGAATCGCTGCATTAAATATTAAAGCCGCCTGCGCCCTGGTGGCTCCATCCTGGAGGCAGCGGCAGAGTTTTTGTGGAATAACTCCTTCTGGTTGGCTGCTAGATTTGTTCATTATTTTAATCTATGCATATTGGCTAGGACTGCAACATTGTCTCTTTTTGCATAAATAGTAGTTTGAAATGAGGAGGAATCAATGACCCACCAGCCCAGCCCTGAGGAAAGGGAAGTCTCTGGTTCTTTGTAGTTGCCACACCTAGTGCTGGGCACTGACACGGTGATCTTTGGAATACCCAGTGCCTTCCTCCCTTCAGCCCAGGAGGGACATTTAGACCACCCAGCCGGGTCTGTTGGAAGACCTGCTTCATACAACATACTTTGCTGGGTACTGTCAGGAGGGTGGGGAAGCATAAGATTTGAGCTTGTAAGCTGCTTGGAGAGTGAATACATGTATATTTGGGGAAAAAAGACAACGACAGTCCAACCCCAAAGCAGTGTCCCGTGCTGAGAGGATGAGTCATATAGACGAGATCCTGCAGACAGGGAGCAGTTATACAAGGTGAGACTTCGACAGGGACATGGACTTTGACATACGTGCAGGGGATGGGGGCTTACACTGTGGGCATGGCATAGGGGGTGCATACTCCTCAGCAGAGCCCAGCGATGTCAGCGGGCAGTCCTCACCGTGAGGGCCCAGCTGCCGGGGCGAGTCTGCTCTGGGCCTTGGAGTCTTTGAGGAAAACAGCCTTCATGAGTCAGATTTGAATGAAGGGCCCGACCCTGGACCCTTTTCCCAGAGGGACTCAGGTCTGTTTTCAGTGTTGTTCATAGGACTTTGTTCTTTCTAGACCAGGAATCGTCCTTTTTGCTACTGCCAGTCAAGCCCCATGCCAGGCTGAGCTGGGTTGGTGTGACCATTCCAAAAGCACTGTGATTCTATCTAGAGTTGTGCCTGAAGGGGAAGAAGAAATGAGGGGGGAGGGGGGAAGCACGTGCTCAAAGAGGGAGGGCGGAAAGGGGCAGGTGCAGACCTCCCAGGCAGCAGCCCCTGCCAGCCCCCCGAGGCCCAGGCAGGACCAGCGGCCCCCTGGAGTATTCTTTGGAAAGAGCTCCTGTGTCCTTCTCTGCCAGCAACTGAGACTATAAAAACAGATACTAATTGTAGCGATAAATTACCAGGCCCTTCCCAACAGGCCTTTGGGTCCCAGGCAGAGGGGTGCTGACTTCCCCAGCAAGATACCTTGGTGGTCCGCTCCCTCAACTAATAACCTCCGGCCGCTCAATGAATAGCTCTTGGCGAGAACTCGGCTTAGCTGCTGGAGTCCATGTTTGGGTGTGAGTCACATTTGGCAGGGGGAATCCCAGGCACTTGAGGACCCTCCTGGGCAGCCAGTGGGGCCTGTCCGTGAGAAGGGCAGCCACCGAGGCACCAACAGCACCCCAGTCTCTGCTGCTTTAGACTCAGAACAGAACCAGTGATTCGGTGGTTCAGGAAAGGAGCTTACCCCTGCACCCACCACATGCACAAAAACCAACAGATTTAATGAGGAATTTGGAGTTCTGTCCTGTACTGGCTCCAGTTTAAGCTGAGGAGGAAGTTGGGGAATCTCACATTTTGGGATGCTCTTCTTCTTCTTCTTCTTCTTTTTTTAAGATTTTATTTATTTGACAGAAGCACAGCGAGAGAGGGAACACAATCAGGGGGAGTGGGAGAGCCCAATGCAGGGACTCAATCCCAGGACCCTGGGATCATGACCTGAGCTGAAGGCAGACACTTAACGACTGAGCCACCCAGGTGCCCCTGGGCTGCTCTTCTTTTTGATGGGCAAGTGGACCAAGGGGGCTGGAGCACTTCATGTGGTCCAAGCCCAGCCCCTGCTGGGTTTCACCATGTGGCCAAGTTCCTTTTCTTTCCAGACACCCTCAGGCCTTTCCTACCACTCCAGACAGAGCAGAGAGGGCCTTGTCAAAAAGCGTTTGAGCAGTTCATGGTGACTGCCAAGGACACAGTGCCATGAATACAACATTTGACAGGGTGACGGTTGCTTTGCACGTGGCCGTGTGAGGGGGCAGTTGGATGTGCTTGATGACCATACATCCGTCAGCCACAGACCGTTGGGCTCTCTACTGGGTCTCCCTGCAACGAAATTCTTTCTGGCCTAGGATGGTGTTTGCAGCCCTGACCGTGAGTGCAGGTAGTTGGGAGAGGAAAATTCCATCACTTAGGTCACACGGCCATGACAGGCTGGCTTTTCCGTCAGCGGTACAGCCCCTGCAACACCAGACCTCGTGCCTGTCCTTAACTCGCATGTGTGGAGCTTAACTAGCTCTCTTTCCTCTAAGAACAGTTAGTGCTCATGCGTGCCTCACACTTCCGTTGACACGTCACATCAGTTGTCACTGACTCAGAGTGTCCAAGTGCCTCCTGTAGCTTGCTTGGAGCATAGCTGAAACACTCCTGGGATTGAAGTCCAATCCTGTTGAGTCTAAGCCGGAAGGAGGACGGAAGGTGCAGGGTAGTGAGCCTGCACGTGGAGACTGAAGCAGCAGTGCTTTTGCGAAACGCAAACAGATCCAGCAAGAAGAGAGGGCAGCTCTGTAGAACAGGCACACACAAAGGAAATGAGTAATTATGCCATCAGCTTCAGGCTCACACTTCCGTAAGCAGCTGTAAGTCTTCCTAACCCTGCCAATCCAGGAGCAAGAATCAGGCGGGGAGGCAGGCCTGTATGCGCTGTGTATACAAGTGCATTGAAATTGAGTGTCATGCTCACAGGACCCCATTCCTTTCCATTTTGCCTGATATGCTCCTTCAGGGTAAAGGTATAAAACGCATTTAAGGTTCTTTACCTCCTTCCCTGCAATAGTAATTGGCAGTTGCTCAACCCCCGTGGGCATCATAAATAAGGAATACACCAAGGGACTCTGTTGCTGCCATTAGAACACACTGGCTTTAGCTGGATTGAACTAGAGTCAACTGGTAGTGTGGAGAATGTAATGGTGTGCCCATGGTAAAATCGCCCCCACTTAATGCCCTAATTTTTGTCACAAAGCCTGGGTTTTCTCCTGGCTAAGCAAATGGAGTTTGTGTGTTGACATGTTCACGCTAAAAGGAGTGAGTCAGAAGATAGGTTGTCTATGTCAGGGCACCCTGGTAGGTGCTACACGGAATTCTGGAGCATCATTAGTAATGGAATAGAGACTGTGATGTATTGCCTCCTACATGGTAAATACAGGAAGCAGACCAATACGTGACCATTTTTTGCTCTCTTGATAAGGCATGGAATTTATACCAACAGCACATGGTTACTTGGGTTTTATTCTATTGTGGCAAAAAGCACATGACATAAAATTTACCATCTTAACCATTGTTAAGTGTACAGTAGTATAACTATGTGCACATTGTGCAACAGATCTCTAGAACTTTTCCATCTTGCAAAACTGAAGCTCTGTCCCCATTAAACATTCACTCCCCATTCCCTCCCCCAACCGCTGGCACCCTCCCTTCTTACTCTCTGTCTCTATGAATTAGTGACTCCAGGGACCTCATGTGAGTGGAATCACAGAGTATTATCTGTCCTTCTGTGTCTGGTTTATGTCAATGAGCATAATATCCTCAGAGTTTATCCACTGTGTAGCAGGTGTCAGTGTTTCCTTCCTTTTTAAGACTGAATAATATACCATTGTGTGGATGGACCACATCATGTTTATCTACTCACTCACTGATGGACACTTGGGTTGGCTTTTGTGAATGCTGCTATGAACTCGGGTGTGAAAACCACAGTTGATGGGGTTCCTTGGTGGCTCAGTCAGTCAAGCGTCTGACTCTTGATGTCAGCTCATGTCTTGATCTCAGGGTTGTGAGTTCAAGCCCCATGTTCATTGAGCCTGCTTAAAAAAAAAAGAGGGGCGCCTGGGTGGCTCAGTTGGTTGGGCAACTGCCTTCGGCTCAGGTCATGATCCTGGAGTCCTGGGGTCAAGTCCTGCATCGGGCTCCCTGCTCAGCGGAGTCTGCTTCTCCCTCTGACCCTCCCCCCTCTCATGCTCTCTCTCTGTCTCATTCTTTCTCTCTCAAATAAATAAATAAATAAATCTTTTTAAAAAAGAAAAAAAAAGAAAATCACAGTATCACAGTTGTTTGTTTTTAAAAGAAAAAAATCTCGATTTTCTGAATAAGAACTTTCTTGACTATTAATATTCTATTACTAACATATAAAAGGAGTACACCTGGCAGTTGTATCACTAATATTTTCAACATCCTTGTGGAGGTAGTGCTTTAATAGTTGTAGATAAAACAACAGCCTAGCTCTAACCTGTCCTCTGTGAGGCTCAGCACAAGTAGAATCAACCACCTTTTAAATTCTCAGTGGCCATAAAAATGGGAGGAGTTTTGCTCCTCAGAACAGAAAAACAAGTCTTGTAGGCAGGTGATTTGATGAAAGGAGAAGCAGGGATTGCTTATAGTTGACCTGCTCCGTATCCCCGAGGCAATAGTCCTCAGGGAGGCTGAAGCACAGAAAGGCCGCAAGAGGTCTCAGCTGAGGCAGGCCCAGGGCATACAGCCCTCAGCTCAACATGGACCCTGGGTCCTGTAGTCCCTGGAATATCTGGGTAATCCCCTTTCCTCATTGCAAGGTGGCCTGAGAGTGACCACTTGCTGTAGACTCCTTTGGGGGAAGGCCCAGAGACCTTATGACAGTTTACATTTGCTGTGGTTTGTGTCATTCATTCCTCATAAGGACCTAGCTTCTCCTTCAGTTGGGGGGGGGGGGGGAGCAGGCACAGGTCCAAGACCAGCTCAGATCTGGAAATGGAGCAAAGGACTGTGACTTCTTGTTGGGGTGGTTTCCCTTAGCCCCTGTTATTCATTCAATAATGACTTCTCTTAATTGTATAATTAGGTAATATCTTATTGGCTGGCTAGCTGTCCCTTAGCAATACCACATTTTATTAACCATCTTCATGGCATTGTGCAGGTCACCCCCTCCCTCTTCAACACTCCAACCTTGCTGCCCTTACAAGAATTGTACCCACCTTGCTTTTGATAATTAAGTACAGCCACCTATGATTCTGGGATCTTGATATCCTCGTTGCTGTAAAGGGAGCCCATTCTATGACGGCGTCTCCTTTGCCTGCTCTGGCTTACAGAGCACTGACACTGCTGAGCTCCTCATCAATGCTGGTGCCCCCACCAGCCCAGTCCTCATTGATCTGATGAATGGAGTGTCTCTGAGCTTTCTGTGAAATGTGGTTGGCTGGTGTTTTGTTTCCAGCCTTATGAGGTACATTCACATTTCCATGCCCACTTTTCTGAGACTTGATTCCTTCTTCTACCATTTGCCACAGCAGTAACGACATTTATGTTTCAATTAGTGGGTCATCACTTTTTACAAACTTCCAAGAATCTTCCTAGATGCAAATTCACACTGCCTCCCAGCGTGTTAAATCTTATGTCCTGGGAAAGTGCTTCTGTATTGATAAACCCTCCCTTAACCCATCTGATATTCTGCCCCTTGATCCAGCGTATCTTGGTGGCACATCTTGGCTATGTCGTGCAGCTCCTTCAGGATACAATCTCTTTCTTCCCTGGCCAGGCCCAGCTCTTCCTTGTCTGGGTTATGTTGTGATTTGAACCTTCATGTCAGCCTAACAGCCAGAAGAGAAGTTGGGGACTATAGCCTTTGATAGGGTGAAGTAGACCACTACTGCAAGCCTAGAGCATTCAGAGGGACCTGGAGTTCAAAGACTTTTGGGTGTATCAACCTAGTTGTTCCCATCCCAAGTTTCAGGGTCCCCCTCCTTCTATTGGGGCCTTGACCTTAGAATAGGGGATTTGCTAGGATTGAGAATTCAACCTTTTCTGGAGCTCTGCTGTCCAAATCATTAAGTCTTGGGCCTGACTCTCAGTTCCTCCTGCAAGATGCAGGGTCTCTCTGAGTGCCACTAGAGAAACTCTGGGGGTGTCCACACTTCACCTTGAGTTGGTGATTAACCAACCTCAGCCTTTCCTTATCTTCTTCCAGTGCATCAGTAGCATCCAGCAACAGCCACCCTGTCCCAGTGTCCTGTTACAACTTCCCCACACCTCCCCAATTCACCAGCTAATGTCATTCCTTATCACTGTTAGTTTTTTTTTAATTAGTAGATTTCATTTTGTAAGACAGTTTTAGGTTTACAGGAAAACTTGGGCAGACAATACAAAGAATTCCCATATACTGCCTCTCCTATACAATTTCCCCTGCTACTACCATCTTGCATTGGTGAGGTACATTTGTTACAATCAATGAACCAATATTGATACATTATTACTAACTAAAACCCATAGTTTATGTTCAAGTTGTCTCTTTGTGTTGTCCAATTCTATTGGTTTTGACAAAAGCATGTCATTTGTCAAATGTATCCACCATTACATTACCATTTAGAATAGTATCTGCCCTAAAAATCTTTGGTGCTTCACCTATTTATTCTTCCCTCTGAAAACCCTGGCAGTCATTAATTTTTTTCACTATCTCCATAGTTTTGCTTTTTCCAGACCATCATATGGTTGGAATCATACTGGGTGTAGCCTTTTCAGATTGCTTTCTTTTTCCACTTATACATTTAAGGTTCCTCCATGTCTTCTACTGGCCTGATAGCTCATTTCTTTTCAGTGGTGAGTAATATTGTCTAGATGGACCACAGTTCATTGGTTTATCTATTGAAGAACATCTGGATTTTTTCCAGGTTTTGGCAATTATGAATAAAGCTCCTGTAAACATTTGTGTGCAGGTTTTTGTGTGTATCTATGTTTACAATTTGATTGGGTAAATACTTAGGAGTGTCATTGCTGAGTCATATGGTAAGAGTATGTTTAGCTTTGTAAGAAACTGCCTAACTATCCTTCACCAGCAATGAGTGGGATTTTCTGTTGCTCTGTATCTTCACCAGCATATAGTGTTGCACATGTTCTGGATTTTGTCACTCTAGTAATTGTGTAGTGGCATCTCATTGTTGTTTTAATTTACATTTCCCTAACGACTCCTGATGTGAAGTGTCTTTCCATGTGCTTACTTGCCTTCTGTGCATCTTCTCTTGTGTGTCTGTCAGATTTTTGCCCATTTTTAAATTGGGTTGTTTGTTTTCTTGTTGCATTTTAAGAGTTCTTTGTATATTTTGGATGCAAGTCCTTTATCAGATACTTACTTTGTAAATATTCTCTTCCAGTCTGTGTCTGTCTTCATTCTTTTAGCATGTTTTTCACGGAGCAGAAGTTTTTAATTTTAATAAAGTCCAGCTCATCAATATTTTTCTTCATTGATCATGGTTTTGGCGTTGTATTTAAAAATTCATTGCTAGGGGTGCCTGGGTAGCTCAGTTGGTTAAGTGTCTGCCTTTGCTCAGGTCGTGATTTCAGGGTCCTGGGATTGAGCCCTGCATCGGGCTCCCTGATCAGCGGGGAGTCTGCTTCTCTGTCTCTCTCTGCCCCACCAGCTCCTGTTCTCTCTCTCTCTCTCAAATAAATAAATACAATCTTAAAAAAAAATAAAATAAATTCATTGCCAAACCCAAGGTCACATAGATTTTCTCCTATTTTCTTGTAGAAGTTTTATACTTTTGAATTTTATAATTAGGTGGTTTTAAGTTATAATCCAGTTTGTGTTAATTTTTGTGAAATTTGTGAAGTCTGTGTCTAGATTCATTTTTTGCATGTAGATGTCCAATTGTTCCCACACCATTTGCTAAGAAAACTATTCTGCCTCCATTAAATTTTCTTTGCTCCTTTGTCAAAGATAAGTTGATTATGTTTGTGTGGTCTGTTCCCAGGTTCTTTGTTCTGTCCCATTGATCTATTTGTCTATTCTTTAGCTGATACCCTCCTGTCATTTTTACTGTAGCTTCATAGTAAGTCTTGAAGTCAGACAGCATTAACAGCTTAAACAATTGTTTCACTACACGTGTCAGGGATTATCAGAGCTCAATCTATGACCTCCAGTGGAGGGTTCTCATCACCAGCCTCATTGCCAGCTAGCAGGTGATCCAGCTCAAAGGTTCCATATTCGATTTTCTTTCCTGGGACTACTCTTGGTACCAACTGTCACTCCCTGGAAATGGACTCTGAGATGGAGAGTTGCTGCAGGGACTTATTAAGCAGTACATTAATGAACAACAACACCTTTAAGGACATGAGGGAAGTAGGGTAGGGCAGAGGGTGAGGTTGAAGTGCAATTAGTTGCAGCGGACTGTACACCTAGAGTGTAGGGCTGGATGCCCTTTCTTGGTAGTCCCAAGTTGAGGCAAAAGGATTGGGCCATTGTAGCCCTGCATTAACTAGCTATTTAGTGCAGCTCCCTCAAGAAGGAGTGTAACTTTGGGTGAGAAAGTTTCCTTTAGTTCGGCGAAGTTCCGTTGGAAAGAGATGCAGCTGGGGGAATGAGCCTCGATCTTGAAGCACTCTGGACGGTGCATCACAGTGTGTACCACACAGTACTTTAGATCTTAGCAGAAACATTACTCATCAGAGAAGACTTCTCCACTTATAGATGAAGCTTGAGGTTACATGGTTTGCCCAGGTCACCTCACTGTTAGGAGATCTTTTAAGCTATTAACAAAATCTGGAGGCCTACCTCTGTACCATGAGGATTGCTGATACTGAGAATTTAAAATTAATCTATATTTTAAAATATTAGCCTGGCATTTAGGATAGGAATTGTGGTTTCTTGCCCAAAGAAAGAATGGGTATGAAGGGAAAAAATACAGAAGAGTTACTTGAACAGCTTTCTTAGCTAATCTGGTCTCAGGACCTCCACAGGCAAGAGTACCTGCTTGCCTCGTGTTCCAGTCAGGCTTGGTTATATGGTCACCAATCAAATTGTCAGGAAAAGATTAGACTTGCTTAATTAAGCAAGGACAAAGGCTAGGAGATGAACTGCCCTTCTGCCAATATTAATAGAAGCAAGGATTAGAAATTAGTTGGTGGCTTAACTGATATTTTTAGAATTCCACTTGAAAGGGATAAGGATTCTAAAAACAGGAAAGTGGTAAATGCTACATAAGTCAGTAAAGGATCATAGTTAGCTTCATGTCCTTTGTAAAGAAACTATTACAAATTATGTGGGAGGATTTAGCTTTAAAATTGCTTGAAAAGCAGAATGTGATCTGAGACAGGCAGCCTAGATTTATGAGAGGAAACATGCCCATAAGTTGTGTTGGAGATTTTAAAAGATATTATATTTATGACAGACAATGAGAATGCTTTGTGTAGCCTGCATCTGTGAAGAATTTGATAATGCTCTACTTAAAGATTTATTCTGAAGGTAAGAAGTAGAAAAAGATGTAAAAAGAAATCCTGCATTTCCAAAGCACTGCATCTTCATGCAGATGCTCATTCCAGCTATGTTGGTAGCAAAGGAAGAGTGATTTGTTAATTATCCCCCACACCATGCATGGAGCCTAGCACAGAGAGAAGGCTTGGTTGTTGATTACTATGTGCATGAGCAGATGGATTAATCTTGTTTCACCAGTACCTATTTAAGCAGGAAGTCTAAGCAGTGAGGAATGACTCCTACATGTTGTTAAAATCACTCTCTTTACCATTTATTTCAATTGGAAGGAGCAAGAACTTCTTTCCATGAAGGACAACCAGCTTTGTAGAGCCCTTATTGAAGCCTTGCCCAAGGATGCGGTCTTTTGGAGAGACAACTGGTGAATATCTTCTGGGCAGACAGAACCACCAATGGGCAATGGAAACCTTCATCTAAAAGCATATGAAGATTCTAGGAAGCAAGGCTGAAGTAGAAAGAGGCAAGACTGTGGTTCCATGGACAAACGGGGGCAACCACTAGGGATCTGGGTTTTCAAGAAGTGCAACACTCAGCAGGTAGATGGGAGTCCCTAAGTCAGGACATTAGGACAGTGCTGCCAAAAAGACAGTAGTGGTAGGAGGTCCTGTGACCTACAAATTCAGTGCTCTCTGGCTCCTGTTAGGGAAATAGGGAGCCCAGGAACAGATCCAGATCTCCAAGTCAGTATAGTCAGGTGGCCCAGCTCTCCTAGGAATGGAGAGTCATGGAAAAAATGAATATCACTTAAGTGAACAAAAACAAGACAAGAATGTCCCCCCTCATTACTCCCATTTGACATCATGCTGGAAGTCCTAGCTAATGCAATAAGACAGGAAAAGGAAATAAAGTATACAGTTTGAGAAGGAAGAAATAAACTGTTTGCAGATGATATGATTGTCAAAAATCCCAATGAACTGACTAAATGAATAAATAATAAAAATCCTGGAACTAATAGCAATTATAGCAAACTTGCCAGATACAGGGTTAATATACATAAGTTAATTATCTTCCTGTATACCATCGATGAGGAATTAAAACTTGAAGTTAAAAACACAATAACATTTACAAAGTGGACCATGCAGCTGAACCTGAAACTCCCATCTTGAGCCTTTGTATTTGCTGTTCCCTTTACCTAGAAGGCCTATCTCCCAGGTGTCCAAATGACTAACTCCTTCACATACTTCAAATCTTCTCTCAGAAAGTTATCTTCCTGGAGGATTCTGGGAAGATGGCTAAGTAGGGAGTATCAGGAATCGGTTTCCCCACCGTCTGATGTATTTGGGAACTCTGGAGTTTACTGAAGGCTTGCAACTTGCAGGGGAAGTGTTAGATAGCAAATTGCAGTTAATTTGGTCAATTTCAACTCTTGTACAGTAGCAGTTACCATCCCTCATCCCAAGACCAGTGGCAGGCACCTGTGCATGGGTTTCTGGAGCAGCTGGCATGCAGGTTGTGGGAGCCAGGGTGAATATCCACCAAATATCAAGGATCTGTCCCCTGATTGCCAGTTGCTGCTTCTGATCACAGAGGTGCAAAAACGAGGGTAGCCATTGTTGTACTTTCCCCCCAATGTGGCAAGCCCTTCCCCTTCTAGTTGAAGTGACTTCCAGAGGATTTAAAGGGCTGACACCCTTCCTCCCCTCCTTCATTTCTTTCTCTTTTTCCCTTTTTGGAAGTCAGACATTAAAGACTAAGACATTCAAAAGCAACTTTATGTATGAGGGAAAATTAGAAAGTGACTGTGCATGCCCAGGGGAAGGCACAGGATCAGAAAAGACCTGAGAAGACTTTAAGTTTAAAATTCAGGCTGGTCTTTGGTGCAGAGACAGGCTGCAATAATAGAGAAAAAAAACCCCACACAATAACCCAAAACAGCAAACCCTGGGGAAGGGGAAGATTCTGATTTCCAGAGTTACCACATTATTAGATTCAAATGTCTAGTTTTCAACAACAACAACAACAAAAAATATCACAAAGCATACATAGAAACAGGAAAGTATGGCCCACTCAAAGGAAAAAAAAAAATCAATAGAAAGTATTCCTGAAAAAGACCTGGTGGCAGTTTACTAGGCAAAGACTAAAACTACTGTCTTCAAGATGCTCAAAGAACTAAAGGAAGATGTTGAGAAAAATCAAGAAAATGATGTAGTAACAAAATGGAAAGATCAGTAAAGAGAGAAAACCTAAAAAGAAACCAGAAAGAAATTCTGGAGCTGAAAACACAATAACTGAAATGAAAATTCACCACAGGTATTCAAAGGCAGATTGTGAGCAGCCAGAAGAAAGAATCAGCAAACCAGAAGATAAAACAATGGAAATTATTCAATTTAAAGAACAGAAAGTAAAAAGATTAAAGAAAAGCAAACAGAGAAATAGAAAACCTGAACAGACCCATAACTGGCAAGGAAATTGAAGCAGTAATCAAAAATCTCCCAACAAATAAGAGTCCAGGGCTGGATGGCCTCCCAGGGGAATTCTACCAAACATTTAAAGAATTAATACCTATTTTTCTGAAGCTGTGTCAAAAAATAGAAATGGAAGGAAAACTTCCAAACTAGTTCTTTGAGGCCAGCATTACCTTTTTTTTTTTTTGAGGCCAGCATTACCTTGATCCCAAAACCAGACAAAGACCCCACCAAAAAGGAGGATTACAGACCAATATCCCTGATGAACGGGGGATGCAAAAATTCTCACCAAGATACTAGCCAATAGGATCCACAGTACATTAAAAGAATTATTCACCACGATCAAGTGGGATTTATTCCTGGGCTGCGAAGGTGGTTCAACATCCACAAATCAATCACTGTGATACATTACATTAATAAAAGGAAGGACAAGAACCATATGATCCTCTCAATAGATGCAGAAAAAGCATTTGACAAAGTATAGCAAAGTTTCTTGATTACAACTCTTCACAGTGTACGAATAGAGGGAACATACCTCAATATCATAAAAGCCATATATGAAAAGCCCACAGCAAATATCATTCTCAAGGGGGAAAAACTGAGAGCTTTTCCCCTAAGGTAAGGAACATGACAGGGGTGTCCACTCTCACCACTGTTGTTCAACATAGTAGTAGAGAGTAGTAGAAGCCTTAGCTTCAGCAATCAGGCAACAAAAAGAAATAAAAGGCATCTGAATCAGCAAAGAAGAAGTCAAACTCTCACTGTTCACAGATGACATGATACTCTATGTGGAAAACCCAAAGGACTCCATCCCAAAATTGCTAGCACTCATACAGGAATTCAGCAAAGTGACAGGATATAAAATCAATGCACAGAAATCAGTTGCATTTCTATACACTAACAATGAGACCGAAGAAAGAGAAATTAAGGAGTCAATCCCGTATACAATTGCATCAAAACCCATAAGATACCTAGGAATAAACCTAACCAAAGAGGCAAAGGATCTGTACTCAGAAAACTATAGAACACTCATGAAAGAAATTGAGGAAGACACAAAGAAATGGAAAAATGTTACATGTTCTTGAATTGGAAAAACAAATATTGTTAAAATGTCTATGCTACTTAGAGCAATCTATACATTCAAAGCAATCCCTATCAAAATACCATCAACTTTTTTCACAGAGCTGGAACAAATAATTCTAAAATTTGTGTGGAACCAGAAAAGAACCTGAATAGCCAAAGGAATGTTGAAAAAGAAAACCAAAGCTGGTGGCATCACAATTCCGGACTTCAAGCTCTATTACAAAGCTGTAACCATCAAGACAGTATATGGTACTGGCACAAAAACAGATACATAGATCAATGAAACAGAATAGAGAACCCAGAAATAGACCCTTAACTCTATGGTCAACTAATCTTCGACAAAGCAAGAAAAAATATCCAATGAAAAAAAGACAGTTTCTTTAACAACTGGTGTTGGGAAAATTGGACAGCCACATGCAGAAGAATGAAACTGGACCATTTTCTTACATCATACACAAATATAGACTCAAAATGGATGAAAGACCTAAATGTGAGACAGGAATCCATCAAAATCCTAGAGAAGAACACAGGCAGCAACCTCTGTGAACTTGGCCGAAGCAACCTCTTGCTAGACACATTTCCAAAGGTAAAGGAAACTAAAAAGATTTTGCACAGCAAAGGAAATAGTCGACAAAACCAGAAGGCAGCCGACAGAATGGGAGAAGATATTTGCAAATGTCTTATCAGATAAAGGGCTAGTTGGGGCACCTGGGTGGCTCAGTTGGTTAAGCCACTGCTTTCAGCTCAGGTCATGATCCTGGAGTCTCGGGATCGAGTCCCCACATCGGGGTCCCTGCTCGGCGGGGAGTCTTCTTCTCCCTCTGACCCTCCCCCCTCTCATGCTCTTTCTCTCATTCTCTCTCTCTAATAAATAAATAAAATCTAAAAAAAAAAAAGATAAAGGGCTAGACACAAACAGACAGTTCTCCAAAGAAGACATACAAATGGCCAACAGACACATGAAAAGATGCTCAACATCACTCCACATCAGGGATATACAAATCAAAACCACAATGAGATACCACCTCACACTGGTCAGAATGGCTAAAATTAACAAGTCAGGAAATGACAGATGATGGCAAGGATGTGGAGAAAGGGGAACCGTCTTACACTGTTAGTGGGAATGCAAGCTGGTACAGCCACTCTGGAAAACAGTATGGAGGTTCCTCAAAAAGTTGAAAATAGAGCTACCTTATGACCCAGCAATTGCATTACTAGGGACTTACCCCAAAGATACAAATGTAGTGATCCAAAGGGGCACATGCACCTCAATGTTTATAGCAGCAGTGTCCACCATAGCCAAACTATGGAAAGAGCCCAGATGTCCATCAACAGATGAATGGATAAAGATGTGGTACATATATACAATGGAATATTATTCAGCCATCAAAAAATGAAATCTTGCCATTTGCTATTAACGTGGATGGAACTAGAAGGTATTATGCTAAATGAAATAATTCAATCAGAGAAAGAAAATTATCCTATGATTTCACTCATAATGTGGAATTTAAGAAACAAAACAGAGGGGCATAGGGGTAGGGAGGGAAAAATAAAACAAGATGAAATCAGAGAGGGAGACAAACCATAAGAGACTCTTAATCATAGGAAACAAACAGGGTTGCTGGAGGGGAGCAGGGTCAGGGATGGGGTAACTGGGTGATGACATTAGGGGGACATGTGATGTAATGAGCACTGGGTGTTATATGAGACTGATGAATCACTGAACTCTACCTCTGAAATGAATAATACGTTATATATTAATTAATTGAATTTAAATAATAAAAAATACAACAAATCAAATTCAGCAAAACATTAAAAGGATTATATGCCATGACCAAGAGGGATTTATTTCTGGAATGTAGGGATTGTTCAACATACAAAAATCAATAAGTATAATGCATCACATTTACAGAATGAAGAGAAAAAAAATGATCATCTCAATTGATGCAAAAAGGCATTTGACAAAACTCAACACTCTTTCATGATAAAAAAGACTTGACAGGGCGCCTGGGTGGCTCAGTTGGTTGGGCGACTGCCTTCGGCTCAGGTCATGATCCTGGAGTCCCAGGATCGAGTCCCGCATCGGGCTCCCTGCTCGGCGGGGAGTCTGCTTCTCCCTCTGACCCTCCTCCCTCTCATGTGCTCTCTCTCTCTCAAATAAATAAATAAAAAATCTTTAAAAAAAAAAAAAAAAAAAAAAAAGACTTGACAAACTAGGAATAGAAGGAAACTGTATCATAATATGATATAATAAAAGTCCTGTGTGAAAAACCCACAGCAAACATTGTATCTCATACTGAAAAACTGAAAGATTTTCCTTTAAGATCTGGAACAAGGCAGGGATGTTCACTTTTGCTGCCTCTTTTCAACATATACTGGTAGTTCAACTCATAACAATTAGACAAGAAAAATTGATAGGCATCCAAATTGGAAAGAGAGAAGTAAAATTATCTGTTTGCAGATGATATGACTTTATATGTAGAAAATCCTCGAGAGTCCCATCAAAAAAAAAACCAAACCTGTTATAATAAATGAAATCAGCAAAATAGCAGGATGCAAAGTCAGCACACAAAAATGAGTTGCATTTCTATACACTAACCATGAATAATCTGAAAAGGAAATTACAAAAAGAATTCCACTTATAGCATCAAAATAATAAAATATTTAGAAATTAATTTAATCAAAAGGGTGAAAGAAGTACATTGAGGACTACAAAACATTGCTGAAAGAATTAAGGAAGACATGAATAAACAGAAGGATAGCCTATGTTCATAAATTGAAAGACTTAAACTTGTTAAGCTGTCAGTACTGTCCAAAGTGATCTAAAGAGTCAGTGCAATCCTTTTTACGATGATGTTTTCTGCAAAAATGGAAAAGCTCATCCTAAAATTCATATGGAATCTCAAGGGACTCCAAATAGCCAAAGCAATCCTGGAAGAACAAAGCCAGAGGACTCATGCTTCCTGATTTCAAAACTCACTATAAAGCTACAGTCATCAACATAGTGTGTACTGGCATAAAGAGACATATAGAGCAATGGAATAGAATGGAGAAGAGCCCAGAAATAGTCTTGCACATATGGTCAAATGATGTTTGACAAGGGTGCCAAGACCATTCAATGGGGAAAGGACAGTTTTTTCAAGAAATGGTGCTGGGGACACTGGACATCCACATTCAAAAGAATGAAGTTGGATTCTCATATAACACCATGTATGAAAATTCACTCAAAATGGATCAAAGATTGGGATGGAAAACCTAAACCTATGAAACTTTTGGAAGAAAACTTCGGGTCAAAGCTTCATAGCATTGGGTTTGGTGATGAATTCTTGGATCAGACACTAAAAGCACAGGCAACAAGAGAATAAATAGAGAAATCAGACTTCATGGGAATT
The DNA here is from genome assembly GCF_002201575.2 of Neomonachus schauinslandi. NCBI lineage: Eukaryota > Metazoa > Chordata > Mammalia > Carnivora > Phocidae > Neomonachus > Neomonachus schauinslandi. Next base: position 175,595,008 of record NC_058407.1, on the reverse strand, counting down.
GAAAATTATGTGCTTCAGAAGAGAATATTATAGAGCAAAAAGGCAACCTACAGAAAATATATCTGAGGAAGGGTTAATATCCAGAACAGATAGAACTTCTAAAACTCTGCAACAAAAAACCCAAACAACCTGATTTAAAAATGGGCAAAGAACTTGAATAAACATTTCTCTAAAAAAGATGTATAGATGGCCCATAAGCATACAAAAAGATGCTCAGCATCACTCATCATCAGGGAGATGCATATCAAAACCACAGGGAGATACCACTTCACACATGTTAGGATGACTACTATTTTTTAAAAAAAGAGCGAGAGAAGAAGGGTGCCTGGCTGGCTCAGTCAGTGGAGCACATGACTCTTGATCTCAGGGTCCTGAGTTCAAGCCCCATGTTGGGTATAGAGATTACTTAAATAAATAAATGTTTTTAAAAATTTAAATTTAAATTAAAAAAAAGGAAATAACATGTTGGCAAGGATGCAGAGAAATTAGAACACTTGTACACTGTTGGTGGGAATGTAAAATGGTACAACCACTGTGGAAAACTGTACGGTGGTTTCTCAGAAAATTAAAATTACCATCTGACCCAGAAATTCCACTTCTGGCTCTATACTCAAAAGAATCGGAAGCAGCAACTCAAAGAGGTATTTGCACAACCATGTTCATAGCAGTGTTATTGATGATGGCCAAGAGAAGGAAGCAACCCAAGCGCCCATCAACAAGTGAATGGCTAAGTAAATTGGTCGATCCATACAATGAAATATCTTTCATCTTTAAAAGGAAGTTCTGACACATGCTACAACATGGATGACTCTTGAGGACATTTTGCTAAGTGACATAAGCCAGTCACAAAAAGACAAACACAGTAGGGTTCCACTTAGATGAGTGCTTATAATAAGTACCCAGAGGAGTCAAATCATAGAAAGTAGAATGGTTGCCAGGGGCTGGGGAGGCAGGGAGGGTATAGTTTAACAGATATAGTTTCCATTTTACCTTTTGAAGAGTTCTGGCGGTGGGTGGTTGTGGTAGTTGTATAACGTTATGAATGTATATGATACCACTGAACTTATACCTAAAAATAGGTAAGATGGAAAATTTTTTAAAAGATTTTTTTATTTAGGGGTACCTGGGTGGCTCGGTCAGTTGGGCTCAGGTCATGATCCCAGGGTCCTAGGATCGAGCCCTGCATTGAGCTCCCTGATCAGCAGGGAGTCTGCTTCTCTCTCTCCCTCTGCCCCTGCCCCTGCTCCTTCTCTCTCTCTCTCTCAAATAAATAAATAAAATAAATAAATAAAATCTTTTTTATTTATTTGAGAGAGAGAACACAAGCAAGGAGGACTGGGATCCGCAAAGGACACTGGGATCATGACCTAAGCTGAAGGCAGATGCTTAACTGACCGAGCCACCCAGGTACCCCAAAATGGTAAATTTTATGTTATGTGTATTTTACCACAATTTAAAAAATCTGTCTCCTCAGCGAGGCCAACCTTCATTGCCCTCCCTGTGATCACTGCCTTTGCAAGTATTCCCTGTATCCCCTTATTTTACCTCTACTACTTCTTACCATGTAACATACCATCCCCTTACTTCTTCCTCTTATGCACTGGATGTGTTTCCCACTTGAATGTGGCACATTCTGGCACACAGAAATGCTCAATAAATATTCGTCTATAAAAGCTTTATTGAGATGTAAGTCACAAACCATGCAACCTGCTCACTTAAACTGTGCAATTTAGGGATTTCTGTATATTCACGAGGCTGTGCAACCATCACTGCTGCTAACTCCAGCACATTGTCATGATCTAAACAGAAACCCCCTTCCCACTAGCAGTCACCGCCCATAATCCCCAGGTCCCCCAGCCCCTGGCAACCACTGATCCGCTTTCTGTCTCTGGGCCCATGTGAATGGACTCATGCCGTGCGTGTTCTTTGGTGACTGGCTCCTTTCACTAGGCATGATGTTTCTGATGTTTACTCACGTAATACACAGCAGTACTTCATTTCTGTCTCACTTTTTTTTTTCATCTTGCCATTTGGTTCTGCATGCCATCTTTCAGTCAACTCAGTTCAAATGTGACCTCCTCTGTTAATCTGCCAAGACTTAGAGCACCACAATCCAGGGTGACCACACTGCTACTTCAGAAATAGATGTTTGGCCTGCTAAATCTTAAGGACTAAACTACTTATTCTTCGAGACTATCATTCCTCGTTTTCTTCTATCAGGGTTGATTTTCCATTTTACATGCTCCTGCAAGACACTGGAGAAGTAGATCTACATCTCCTAGCTAACACACCAGGAAGTCAAACCCGTTTTGCTCCTGCCACCAAGTGGTCAGAGGCAAGCATGACACCAATCCAGACTGCACTGGCCAGACCCCAGAGGGATGAAGAAACTGAGCCAGGCTTGATGTTCCTGTGCATGACACACAGCAACTTAACCTCATTTTCAGAGTGTGGCATGCCTGCGTTGACTGAAAATGTTTCCAAACCCAAGTCGGGCTTTTCATGGGTGTGGTTCGAGGTTGTCTCAATCACTTACAAACCGGGCTGGTTGTCAGAATTACTGTGGGTGTTTAAAATATAGAGATGCCAGGGCCCCATCTCAGCCTAATGAATTAGGCATTTCCAGGATTGCAACCCAGACCTCTGTATTTTAAACATCTCAAGAGGTTGAGAACCACCGTGCTGAATTATAAGTTCAGCACTGTAGTGCCTGCTCCTGGCATATGGCTGGCACACGAAAAGTACACAGGTATAGATTGAATGAACGAATGGATTCAGTGAAAGAACAAATGGCTGAATACTGTAAAGATTTTTATAAAACAGGTTTTTTTTACATTGAGGTGAAATTCACATAACACAAAATGTGCCATTTTAAACTGAACAATTTAATGGCATTTAGTACATTCATAATGTCGTACAACAATGACCTCTATCTAATTCCAAAATATTTCCATCATCCCAGAAGGAGACCGCATACCCATTAAGCAGTTACTCCTCATTCCTACTCCCTGGAGCCCCTTGCATCCACTAAACTACTTTCTGTCTCTATGGGTTTGCCTGTTCTGGACATTTCGTTAAGTGGAATCACACAAGATGTGTCCGTTTGTGTTTGATTTCTCTCACTGAGCATAATGATTTCAAGGTCCATCCACATTGAAGCACAAATCAAGACTCCACTCCTTTTTGTGGCTGAATAATATTTCAGTGTGTGTAGAGAACATGTTTGTTATTCAGCTGTTCATCGACACATGGAACAGTTTTCATGCAGTTAGCTGGTAGAGGACATGCCACACAAGTTCATTCTCTGGTTCACTGCACATGAATCTGATGAACACCTGTCTTGTTCACTCTAGGGTCTGTGGTCTAACCTACACATGGCTGTTTTATGGCATGAAGGGGAATGACTGTCATGTGTGATATTTATGGAGACACAGACTTTAGCCTCAGTATGCACCTTCTGAGGGAAGTCTCATGTCCTCTTCAGAAAGCTCTATTTGTTTGAAGCTTTTCTGGTTGCTTTGATTGAAACACCCTACTCTAGCCCAGGATCCTCCTCAAAAGGACTAAGCACCCACTTGTCCTGGCACATGTTGTCAGTGAGCCTCTCTATGGCCAAGTCTACTGCATCCTGGCAGGCCTTGGGATCCTGAGTCCCAGATCTTCCAAGGGGGGCCTCGCAGGGCCCTCAGGTCACACTCATCACCTGCTCCCCAGTCTGTGAGGAAAGAAACACTAGCAGATTATTGCTTAAAACTTTTGGCCCACAAATCTAAGACCCTGTTAAATAAGAACAGCACTGGAAAACCCAAGCAAGATTTCCCAAGACCCCTTTTATAGGATATCCTCCTTTCCTCTTGTATTTAGGATTCTTTTGGGTGTGAGGTCCCTGAAACCCATAACTATTTGAAATTTAGGTATAAGTTATACAGTGAAGTACACAACTCTTAAATATACAGCTTAGTAAATTTTTTTTTTAAGATTTTATTTCTTTATTTGATAGAGAGGTAGACAGAAGAGCACAAGCAGAGGGAATGGCAGAGGGAGAAGGAGAAGCACGCTCTGCACCGAGCAGGGAGCCTGATGCGGGACTCGATCCCAGGACCCTGGGATCATGACCTGAGCCAAAGGCAGATGCTTAACCATCTGAGCCACCCAGGCGCCCTACAGCTTAGTAAATTTTAACATATGTGTACATCTGTGTCATCCCTCCCTAATCTATTGAGCATCTGCAGCCCCTGAAAGCCTCCTCGTTGCCCGTCCAGTGGCTTCTACCCCAGAGGAAACCCATGTTCTGACCTCCATCACCATCAAGTAGTGCTGCTTGCTCTGGACTTCACTAAATGGACTTGTCAACATAAACACTCTGAGCCTGACTTCTTTCACCCAGCATTATGCCTTTGAATTCACCTGTGTGGTTATCTGCAGTGTGGTTCGTCTTATCCCATTATTGTATGATATTCCACTGTGTGTACATGTCCCAGTTCACTTACCTGATCTAGTGCCGATGGACATCTGCGTTGTTTCCATTTCGACTGCTGTGAGTTACACACTCTGGCCATTGTGGTCTGCTGGGGTCACGTGCCCTCATTTCTGTTGGTCGTATATACGCAGGAGTGGAACTATGGGTGGAGTCCAGTGTTCATTTGTTTACTCATTCAACAGCATTTACTGAGCATGTATTACCTATGAGGCCCAGCCCTAGGGGACAGAGCAGCAACAAATTCCCTGCTCCCAGAAACTTCATCAGTATCTGTGGTTGAAACAGTAAATAAGGACTGTAGGCCTCTGGGGACACCACCTCACTGTGCACCTCTCTTCTGCCTCAGTCTCCCTACCTGCCATGCAACACTGAGGAGAACGCCTGTCAGTGTGGTGACAGTCACTGACCGAGGTGACACTGTATTGGCAGTGTTGCTGGCCTGGATATCCACAGCCCTGTCACCGGGGCCTTTGCTTCTTGGAGGGACATTGACTCCTCCCATCCAACCCTCAGCCCCCAGCAGAGCAGACTGGCTGAGAAGTGGGCACCTAAATCACACACAACCCGTCTACAAGCTGGGTGAGATCTATGGGGACCCCACCCCAGGGGGCAGAGGCAGCTAGCTTCTCAATCCTGGGGTGCAGAGTGTGGCTGAGCCAGAATCTGAACAGAGGACCCCAGAGTGGAGGCAGGGCAGTGACCAGTTGCACCTGTACCTTTGGAGAAGACATTGAATGAACAGTTGCTAGGAGAGGGTCAGGGGCCCACGGGGGGTCTGGGGTCCTGGGGGGGACTTGAAGAGTCCCTGTGGGCTTTGGGTCCATGCCCAGTCCTCCCCGGTGGGTCCTTACAACTGACAGCCCTTCTCTGGAGCTGCCCTGACCACGCCCCTGTACCCTGATGGAAACAGTGTCTCCAGGTACCCTGAATCTTTGGGGAGGGCAAGGCCAGGTGTTCCCGGTGCCTCTCTCTGTTTTTCCCTCTGACCCTTTACCTTTCAGACTGATTTCCTTCTTGAAAATCAACCTCCCAAAATTAAGTCCACCCAAGTTCCCAAATAAAATGAAAAGCCATTTTTCTTGCAAATCTTATATGAACATAATTTAATATAAGGCATAAACTAATAAACTAAAGATCATATATTACAGCAGTACCACAGTAAAAAAACAAGCCACTATAAGAGACAAATGTACAGTATTTTCGCCAAGGGGAAAAGGGAAATAGAAATGAGATGTGAGTTATATTCTGTGTATAAATAACTTTGAAGAGAAATAATAAAGATAACTTTTGTAACTTTCAGTATATTTGGGGAGAGATTATTTAATTGCAGTAAAATAAGAGGTGGTAAGTTTAGCTGAAGCTTTGCATAATCAGGATTAAGTTAGTTTCCTAAGAAAGGCCCAATAAGCAAGTATCATTTTATAGGATTTTTAAGATTTTGGAGATACATAGCATTTCTTTGTGTTTGAGTGCCAAGACTTCAGCAGGGCAGCTCCCTCTTCATCTGAAAGGTGACAAGTGGTCTTTAAAACTTTAAAACTTCTTGTAAAATCTCTTTAACAAAATACTACTGAGCGATAAAAAAAAAAAAAAAAAGGAACTATTGATATGCACAACAACTTGGACGGACCTCCAGAGAATTACACTGGGTGAGAAAAGCCAATCCCAGAAGGTTACACACTGTATAATCCCATTTATATAACATTCTTGAAATGGAAAATTACAGAACAGGAATGGACGAGCTGTTGGGGGGAGGTGGGTGTGGTTATAAAAGAAGAGACCCTGGTGGTGATGGGTGTCTGTATCTTGACTGAGGTGGTGGACACACGAACCTACGCTCATGACAGAACCCATGCATCTAAATGCACACATATGCACAAGTGAGCACATGTAAATTTGGGGAAACCTGAGTAGGAGCAGTGGCTTGTATCAATGTTGATACATCAGTATCCCGGTTGATACTACACTATGGTTTTGCAAGGTATTACTCTTGGGAAAACAGAAAATGGTAGACAGGATCTCTCTGTAGTGCTTCTTAGAATTGAACGTATGTCTGCAGTGATCTCACAATAAAAAGTTTAATTTTTAAAAAGCAGGAAGAGGAGCAGCTGGGTGGCTCAGTCAGTTGAATGTCCAATTCTTGGTTTTGACTCTGGTGGTGATCTAAGGGTGGTGGGACCAAGCCCCACAGGAGGCTCTGTGCTCAGCGTGGGGTCTGCTTGAGATTCCCTCCCTCTCCTTCTCCCCCTCCCCCTACTCGTGCGCACACTCTCTCTAAAATAAAATAAATAAATCTTAAAAAACATTAAAATAAAATAGAGCAGGAAGAGGGGGGCGCTTGGCTGGCTCAGTTGATAGAGCATGTGACTCTTGATCTGAGGGTCGTGAGTTCAATCCCCACATTGGGCGTGGAGCCTACTTAAAAAATAAACAAACAAATAAGCAGGAAGGAACTCTCCTTAGAGTCTAGCCCTCCAGGGCACCCACATAGATCATAAGGTAGGAAGGGAGGCTGAGACCGAATCCTTCAAGCTCTGCCTGGGGTGTGTGCCTGGTGTCAGCTTCCTGTGGCACAGCCGTCCTTCCTCCGCGCATGCAGAGTCCAGGTGCTTGGTTTGGCTGGTGGCAGACCCAAAGAAGCTCCTTCCAGCTGCGAGTCCAACTCTGCTGCTGGCCCAGGCTGCCACCCCTTATGTCTCAGGTATTTTTAGGACTCACTTGGGGGAGCACTTTTGCCAACATTTCCAGCTTTGTTACTGTTAATTTGCTGTTGCCCTTGCATTTGTTTGCTTGCTTTGTTTTGCATGTGAGCATGAAGGAGGAAGTCCTATAGGTCAAGGGTCAGAGTTCTCTTCCCACCTGCAAAGGGAGAGGCCCTGGGGTCAGGCCAGGTCACAGTGCAGCTAGAAGCTCTCAGGGTGGTGCCTCACGGAGCACAGGCTTGTCCTGTGTCTCCCACGAGACTCAGGTATAGGAGGGTGGCTCACAGAAGGCCTAGTAAACACTCAGTACTGCAGGGAATTTGGAAATGCAGAGACATGTAACGAAGAGAATAAGAATAAAAAGCACTCACCATCCCACTGCCCAGAGAAACCCAAGGTTAACTTGTCAGAACATTTCCTTGCCTTTAAAAAAAATTGTGTGTTAGTGAGTGCAATCTTCTGTTTTGATTCCCACATTTTTCACTGAACATTACATTATGAATATTTCTCAGTGACCAAATTAAAAAGGATAATTTATTATGTCTTAGTGTTCTTGCGTGTAGTTATCCCAGATCTCCAACCGACCCCTTGTTGCTCACTCAGTGGAGTTTTGACTGTTTATATAAGAATCATGCTCTTCTGGAGGCCCCATCCAGGTGTAAATCCTGCTCAGAGATTTCTTTTTCTATCTAGTAAGCACAGCGTTATGAAGAAAAATTGAGAAATTTGCTTCCCAACCACATTATAAGACTCGTCAGTGTAGTAAAAGTTTTACTATCATATTCCTGCTCGGCTCAGTTTTTTGCAATGAAATTGGGGGTCTCCATGCAAAACTTCTCTTTTGCAGGAAGAGGAATCATTTGTGTCTTTGAATTTTATCTGGTTTTAAAAAGTTGTTTCTTGGGGCGCCTGGGTGGCTCAGTCATTAAGCGTCTGCCTTCGGCTCAGGTCATGATCTCAGGGTGCTGGGATTGAGCCCTGCATCGGGCTCCCTGCTCCGAGGGAAGCCTGCTTCTCCCTCTCCCACTACCCTTGCTTGTGTTCCCTCTCTCGCTTTATCTATCTCTGTCAAATGAATAAATAAAATCTTTAAAAAAATAAATAAAAAGTTGTTTCTTAATGATCTCTTGGGGCATTTGTCTTAACTAATGTCTGAGTGTGCTGAGGTTTTTATAGCTTCTTAAAACTGTCAGGAGACGCTATTGGACCTTTCAGTGGGGTCACACTGGTTCAGTGATGAAACCCCTTTGACCAGGAACCCCAAAGAACACAAACAGAAGCATGTAAGTGGTTGACTGTGGGAAGTCGGGGTGGGGGAGTGGGAGGGGCAGAGGACTGCTGCTTCTCAACATAAACTCTTTGGTGACATTTCATATTCTTACCTTGTGAATGTGTTACTTTGAATAAAAAACATGGGGAAAGATGCCTTCAATTCAGTCTCAAAAGTCACAGGGGATAAATCTCCTTAATTTACAGAAATGTAGGCAGGCTCATGTTTCTTTCTCTTCTGTGTAGAAGATGGAGGTTAGGGTATTTGCCAGAGAAAAGATGTTTCTGGTATTCTCTGGAGCCCAGGCTGACCTGTGATTCCAAAGCAAGGCTGTGCCATCACCCAGCCTGACCTCCCTTGCCTGTCCGTGGAGGGACCCACTGGATGGGGTGTTGTCTGTGATCCAGGCGAGATGCTGGTGTGAGGGGAGCTCAACCACAGTGTTCCCACATTACAGGAAGAGAATGCTTCCCGGGTTCAAAGGAGATTAAGTTAACAGATGAAATGAATGTGTTTAAGGTTTCCCCCGTAGCGGTTTCTTAGACCCTGGATGCCCGCTGCGACCACTGGCTACTGGCAGGGGTGCAGACATTGAGATGTCAGCCCTCCAGCCCAGTCTTTGCCCATGTTCCATATCATGCCTTCCTTCCACATCTCAGCCTGAAGAGTAAATGTAGTAAATAAGCTTATGAAATTTATTTGTGTCTAGCTAAATTGTGGTTTCTTGAAATAATGTATTTTTAAGTGCAGAGCACTATATGCATATCATATAGTAATCTTTTATACATGTAGAATTGTTCCAGGTACCTATGATGGAATAAAATATATTCATAGTCCTAATGTTCAACAAAATCATCATGCCCTCCAAAGTCTCTACTCTCTGAGCAAACCTGGTATTCATTAGAAGACAGTGAATACTCTACCTTCTGTAACTTTCCTGCAACGACTTAGGGAGTGAGCCCTTTGAAAAGATTGATTCTTCCCATAAAATTCAGAAGTGTATTTCAAGGAGGTGTCTGCATTCGTCACAGACAAATTTGGGAAGATTCCTCCTGTGACCTTCCTTTCTTCCCCTTTGGGCATCAGTAGCTCTGAATATGCAGCTGCTTCCTTGACACCCTGGACTAAGCATGTCCAAGGGAGAATTCTTGATCTTCTTCCTGAAAGCTGCGCCTTCCCATTCTTACCCATCTCAGTAAATGGCAGCCCCATTTGCCCAATCAATTGCCACAGCCAATGCCCAAGAGATACTGATTCCTCACTTTTTCTCGCTAACCCTCCAGTGCCATCCACCAACGTGTTCTCTTGACAATACCCCAAAGCCGTTGGCTGCTCCCCATCTCTGCCATCACTGTGACACTCTGGTCCAGGCCACCATCTTCTCTGATAGGCCTCCTCACTGGACTTCTTGCTTTCTACTTTTACCTAGTAAAGTGCATCTTCCATTACAGCAGCCACCAAAACCAGAAATAAGATGCCACTGGCCTGTTTAAAACTTCTTAGTGGCTTTATACCAGTCACAGTCTAGTCAGGAAAACAGACCCAACTTCAAGTGTGTATAACCAAGGGATTTAAGGTAGGGAGTTGTGCACACAGAGGTGAGGCAATCTGGAGACAGCCCAGATAACAGGGCAGGAATCCGTTGCCACCTCTAGTCCAGAGGGAAAAAAGGAGGAAGCTGGGGCAGCACTAAGGATAATCCAGATTCCTTCCTGTGGCTACCACGGCTCCAGTACCTAGAGCAGTGCCTGGCGTATAGGTACTTGGTGAATGTTGGTCAGTCGGTTGGTTGGATGGATGGATGGATGGATGGACGGACGGACCGATGAATTCGCTTTCCACTTGGCATCTCCCTTCCAGACATCATGTATATATTCAGAAGGGCTGATGGTGGCATCCCACTTTCCGCAGAGATCTCTGCCCAGGAACTATGTGGCCTCTGGTGTCAGCCACGCTTGGATTTGAATCCTGCCTGCCACTGCCTAGCTGTATGAGCTTGGATGCTTCTGTTTCCTCGTCAGTAAAAGAGGGATCATAGTCATGATGGCTGCCTCATCGGGTTGATGTGAGCAGCCCCAAGGTTCCGGTATCCAGTCTCAGCATGGTGCTGTGCTGTAGGCACAGGTAAGTGTAACCTGGACAAAGAGTCAGCCTGTGCCTTGGGAGCAGCTCTCTCCCAGACAAGCACTACTATGGTCTGGGCAACATTTTGCGGGTATCACAGAAACTCCATAGTATTCTATTCATAGTATTCTTTGCAGAGCTGGCGTGCTGAGTATTTCAGAGCTGGGTGCCATAGGGTGGCACTGTTTGCTAGCCATTGGCTTCAGCATCTGTGCACTCTGCCTGGATGCACCACCGAGTCAGTCTGTGCTGACAGGGCTCAAGTGGCTCTGCGCTGGTCAGCACAGATTTTTTAATTTAAAAATCACATTCTTTTGGATTGACCATATAATTTAGAAAGGTCTTCCAGAAACTGGACTGGATGTAGAAGAGATCACTTTGAAATCTTTTGTCTAGCCAGTCAGTTTCACTAATCTGTTTTGGAAATGCATAGAATGTGGTAAAACCAGATAGAATTCCTGGAACATGCTCTCAAATGCATCAGATCTCCTGGGGAAAAACAGTTGCATCTCTGTCCTGAGGATGAAGGGGGACGTGGCACTTGTCTTCCTTCACCCGCCCACACCACCCTGGCTCCATGGGCCTCACACCGGCCCTGCAGATCTGGATTAGGACTTAGCAACTATGAAGTTTGCTAGTGCATGGAGTGAGGTATTCAGCCTAGACAAGTGGCATTTACATTAAATAAAATTTTCAGAAGTAATGTGTCTGATTGAGGAATTGTTTATTTAAATATTCACACATTTAATAATGGCAATTCCTACGTTTTATCAAACATTAGATAGCTGCTTGACTCCCTGCCCTAAGTGCCTTACTGTGTCCAGCCGCCCAAGGACCACCGAGTCAGCACGATTTGATGGTGAAGGAAGTCCATCCTGGAAGGGGGCCTAGTGACTTGCCAAGGTGTCTAGTCCAGGAAGAGTCAGAGCCAGAATCCCACCCAGGGTGTCAGACCCCAAAGTCTGCCATTGGACACTGTGCTTTGGCCCAACCGAGGTCATGTCAATGGGAGGAAACTGCCTTTGCTGCACTGCACTTTATAGCTGGACCTGGGGTTCAGCGTCGGTCTCATGACTATATTCCATGTGCTCGAAGGGGATTTGGCAGGTGGTTGACATCTTCTGACCCACCTTCTTTGGGGCTGCAGAGTGAAGGAAGGGGACTGTAGAGAACAGTACAGTGTGCAGACTGCTTCCACATCACTAAGTTTGGACGCTAAGCCCATCCTTCTCGCCCCCCCCCCCCCCGGCTTATTTCTTCGGCTAGGAGTAGTGTGCTGTGCGGACGGACACCTCCCTCGTGCAGGTGTCAGATTGGAGCACTTCCGAACACCCTATTTTAATCTTCTTCCTACTTAGTGCTGTTTGATATTTTCCTTTCTATTTAAGTGACTGTTTTTTATTTATTTATTTGAGAGAGAGAGAGAGCATGAGAGGGGGGAGGGTCAGAGGGAGAAGCAGACTCCCCGCCGAGCAGGGAGCCCGATGTGGGACTCGATCCCGGGACTCCAGGATCATGACCTGAGCCAAAGGCAGCCGCTTAACCAATTGAGCCATCCAGGCACCCTTAAGTGACTGTTTTTACTGTCTGTCTTCTCCTCGCTCAAATTGAAGTTCCGTGTGATAAGAAATTTTGCCTAGTCCTCCAGCCAATAGAAAGCTATTAAATTAACTGTTAAATGAGCCATTCCCAAAGCAACAAGCAAAAAGTACAGGAGAGAACTCACAATCTGCAAAGAAGAGAAAGCACCCTGATAACTTTAAAGAAATGGCTAGAATTTAAGTGCATACTTAAATTCTTTTCAAGACATAGTGAGACTGTATAAACAGCTTGATTTTTCCTGCAGTCTTAGATCAGCAGCCTATTTAGATGGAGCTGGAAATCCTCAGCTTCTTAATAAAAATCTCACCAACAAAGAATGGCTACCAGATATCTTTGGATTGGGCACCAGACCAACACAGCCACATTAGGCAGCAGTGCTGGCGGCCATCTGGCCCGACTGCTCAGTGTTGCAGAGGCTTAAACATTTCCACTGAAACCCAGCGTAGCTTGTTCTTCGTTGAGAGGAAGGGGCAAGACGAGGTTTTCCTGAGTGCTAGAAACGCACTTTGGTAAAATGATGTCTACCCCAAACTCCGGCACCAACAAGGCTAGTAAAACGAGCACAGAACCCTTGTAATGTGGGAGGATTACAGTTACCATAAATATTTACGGAGCCGCAGCAGCTTCTTAAGCGGAATACGCAGGACATCTGCCGCCGAGGCTGACATTCAGACTGGGTATTTCCATCCGCAGACTCAAGCAACATGTCCATTTTTTACAAAGAAAAGTTGTATTTTTAAAGTGAGTTCCTCACCTACCCAAACTGCCTGCCTCGAAGATCTAAGAAGCCCCTGCCCCACTGATTTCTAATACCTTGCTATCTTCCACCAGGAGGGGACTCGGATGTCTGGCCCCTGCCAGTCCTGGTGCGGCGCCCCTTTGTGCGGCTCCGGGGAGGTGTGCGGTGCATAGGGGAGGCGTGTGCCTGTTCCATCCCCTGGCGTCTGTTTGGCCTTGAGCCCCCAGGAGGCCAAGCGCTTGGTTCTTGAGTTTCGCTGGCAGTTTTCCCACTTGCCGTGGAGTTCCCTGTAAGAAGTGTAGTCTTCCTCCTGTTGTTTTGGGTTGTTGTTTATACAGTGCTCCAGATACATATGGCACTTGGAAGCAATTAAGGTAAAGATGCAAAGTGGGCCTGTCCCACAGGGCTCCCGATCTGCCAATCTCCCGCTCCCAGGGAGGCCCTGCTCAGACAGGAGCCTTATGAGGCAAGGCACACACCAAAGGAGCACAGGGAGGATACACTCTTCAGAGTAGTTCTGTTTTGTTGCCTTTCTTTTTTTAAAGATTTATTTATTTATTTTAGAGAGAGAGAGAGAGAAAGATGGGGGGAGGGGCAGAGGGAGAAGAGAATCTCAAGCTGACTCGGCACTGAGCTTGAGCCTGATGGGGGAGCTTGATCCCATGACCTGAGATCATGACCGGAGCTGAAACCAAGAGTCGGACACCCAACGAACTGGGCCACCGAAGTGCCCCTGTTTTGTTGCTTTTTAAGATTGGTTTTTAATATCAGTTGATAGAAAACAGAAGCCCTTCCGCCCAAAGATGAAGCTGAAGATTTGCAGCTGCTACTGGTGGAAACTAACACTGTGGCTTTGTAGCCACATAGGCCATGACAACATTTGCCATCTCTCGTCGAGAAACCACCATAAACCCCTGGTCCGTGTGTGTCTTCACGGGTGTAAAAGTGAGAGACAGGAGGCCTTGGGGAGCAAAGGTTGTGAGGTCATCCACAATGGTTTCTCTGCATTCCTGTTTGTCACTGGTGGTTTGGTCCACCTGGAGGTGGCCATGCAATGTGGCACGGAGATTCCACACACACCCTCTCAGTGACTGTGACTTGCCACCATTGCCCCCACCAAACCATGCTGGCCTTTCACATTATGATAGTGTGTGCACAGGGGGCTCGTAAGTGTGCTTTGGCGGCAGGCCATCCTCTCTGTTCCCCCCGAAAGCGCCACAGCGGCATTGTGTGGAATACAGTGAAAACAGAGGGTGACTAGTTTTCTTATGCTTAGCCCGGATGAGAAGAGAATAAACTAAAATAGAGTAGAACTTCATTGATGTGCAACAGTAGAAAAAGCCTTTATACTCTGCACTTATCAAAGTATCCTTCATGTACTGAAAGTTGCCTTGATATGCCATTAAATGTGGTTAATTAATATGTGAAAATTTAACCAAGATATATTTGTGCAGAAGGGGTTATGCAACAGAAAGGAGCCACATTGTATTTAACCTAAAGGGGGCAGCGGTTTATTCTCTCCAAGGTTTGAAGACATATTCTTTAGATCCAGGGGAGGGGAGGGGATCATGCAATGTAAGTGTGTAAGTTATAGTAGCAAAGAGCAGATATATGGAAAAACCTGCCACATTCAGATTTTAGCAATGCTCATAGACTTTTCTGACGACACATAATGGGGAGAAGAGAGCAGGGGATAAAATTCTGATAGCGATTTAGGCTGACTGCATGTTAACAGACTCGATTTAATATTCAAACTAGTCAAGTAATTTGCTCTGAACTCCAAAATAATAAATATGAATGTGAAGTAAATGACATCAGATTGGCCAGAGGCCTGGGGGAGAGTAGCATGCCAACCCAGGGTGGGGACTCTGCTCTGTTTGTACTTTAGACCCCCAACATTCACAGCTGGGGGTAGCTGGACAGATGACTCTGGGATGGCACATGTGTGTTTCTATACTCCAGCCTGGCAGCCACTGGGTTTTGCCAGAGGTGTGTGTGTGTGTGTGTGTGTGTGTCTGTCTGTCTGTCTCTTTCTTTCTCACAGACACATATACACACACCCCTGACTAAGCATGCAGAGAACAATGCAGTTCCCCATAACTCTGATTCTACAGAAAAGGTAAGCTGCTTGTAGTCAGGGAGCAGGAATTTTTTTCTGGGCTGTGTGACGAGCTCAGGATTTATTGTGGCCAGCTCAAAAAAGTAATATGTGTTATCCTGAATTCCTGGGTATTGTGGGGCTCAGCTGGGCTGGGTGGGAGCCCTGGTTTCCAGGACCTTGTGGTCTATGCTCGTTTGAAAAAAAAAAAACGATTTGCAGCTTCAATAAAAGAACAGCACCAAAGCAGAAGCACTTAGTTGTGTATTTTGGTTTAAGAAAATGAGATGGTCTCTAGGACACTACACAGTAACTTCAATTTAAATACTGCCCACAGATTTCAGTATTACTTGAATATTTGAAAGAGAATTATGGGTGTTCACAGTATTAGTTGACCTAGGGTTCAAGAGGTGTGCGGAAAAAAAATCCCAAACACTTGAATAAGGATATTTTCAACATCTTTCTCCAACTAAAATCAAGCTGCTGTGTATGCCTGGCAGCCATGTTTCCCAAATCTCGTTCACCTTCCACCATCACCATGTCCCCAGATCATCTGCACTGCTATCAACCTCAAATCACTTGTGTTCCTCTAAGTTAATGTACTTTCCAGCTTATATAAATTTAAAATGAAACTATATCACACTATAAAATTATACTTGTAGTCTTTTAGGAGTACCCTTAACTTTTAGCACACATAGTTGAATTAACAGCCTAAAATTAATCAGAATCTTTGCCCTCCTCCTGAGGGAGACAAAGACCTTGGCTTGCTTCCACTGCAACCACCATCACCTGCACTTCGTGTTACTGTCCGCCTCTGGCACTTTTGGCATCAGCGTCTTTGCCGTAGACATCTTTGTCTCAAGCACTTTTTTCCACAGACATTTTCACTGCATAACTAATTGGCCATAAGGCAATAAAAGATAAAAATACTTGTTGACAGTTCAGTTTGACAATTTAGTTCCGTCAGACTGGTTGACAGTTTGGTCTCTACTGGCACAGGACTCCCACTTTTATATTAATATAGATCTCAGCCCTCGTGGTGGTCTACATGGCTGCACAGGGTTTTCAACCCATGTTTCTCCTGGAACTTTGGAATGTCCGTCAGCAGGCATGTGGCATGTAGTATCTGGAAACTGGTGCCTCTCTTAACGAAGGGAGGAATTTTAGTGAAACTAGGAAAAGTGTGATGCCAGACGAGGGAACTAATTAACAAGCAAAACAATGCACCATACTATAAACAAAAAACTTGGAAGACAAGCACTCAGGCACAATCCACGAAATAGGATCAGTCATTTGTGCAGTACTGATGTGAATCTGCACTGTAAGTTTTGAATGAGTTCAAATATTTTGTATTTTGCAATAAAGTCTTGAATTTTATTATTTGTTTTTCTGTTCCATTATGTCCTTTTTAATGCATGTCCCTCTTTTATTTTTTGTGATTCTATCTTCTATGGCAGCATTGCCTCATGGTCAGCTAGTTTTGTGGTAAAAGTACCTAGAACCATTATTGCCACCCAGAATCTTGTTTCTAAACCCCCAATAAGCCCTTTGTATTATTACATGTTGTACAGTCACTGCTTCTTGAGGCTTAGTCACATTTACATTTTTTTAAATTTCACTAATGCGTCTTGCGTGTCACTTTTTCCTTCCAGAATTTCCTCATTTCCTTAGTTCTTTCAGCAAGGGTCAGCTGTGGCAAATGTTCCTGTTCGAACATGTCCGTGTGTCTTCATTTCACCTTGAGGTGGTTTAGTGAGGTGTGGACGGTTCTGCACTGGAATGCACTCGCTCAGTCTTTGGAAGACCTCATTCCATCACGTCTTTGCTTCTATTTTGCAGTTGAGAAGTCTGCTGTCACAGCCTCCAGCTGTCGGTGGCTGTGGTAGCTGTTTGTCCCTCACTGGCAGCTTGCAGGATCGTCTCTCTGTCTCTGGTAACCTGTGGTTCTCACTACAATGTATTTAGATAAGGATCTCTTTTATCCTGTTTGGGACTTAAGTTTTATGAATCCAAGGAGGTGTATTTTAATCAATTCTGTAAAATTCTCAGGCATTATCTTTGCATGTTGCCTCTACCCCACTTCTCTATTCTTGCAGGACGCCTGTGGGCTGTGTGCCACATCACTCACGCCTCCTACGTCTCCATACCCCTGTCCTCAGCCTCTTGGTTCACATTCCCTTCGGTCACCTCTCCTTGTCCCCACCTTGCTTCCACGCACAGTCATCACTGGAACCTTCTTTTTCTTCTTGTTCTCTTTATTCCTTTATTGCTCCCAACTTACTACACCCAAAACAATACCTTACTCATTCTGGAGGTGCACTAAACAATTGTTGATCTGATTTAATTGTCAGAAATATCGGGAACAAACACCCAGAATTCCACTAAAAAAAAAATGTTTCCCTTGAGAACCTCACAAAAACAAACAGGATCACATTTATAGACTTCTCTTCTAGGCCCCCTGTATTTTCGGTTGGCAGCCAGCCTGATCTCTTTTAGGCCTGTCCTAATTTATTTTTGGTCCCATGCATATGAACCAGTGCTTATTTTGATAACTGCATTTATGCTTCCAAGCTTTGACAGACAAATCATTGCCCTGGGCTCCCTAGTGGCCCCAAGCTTCAGCTCTCCTCCTGCCAGAAGGAGTAACTCACCTTCCAGCAGGCTCCGGTCTGTTCTCTGCCATTAGTTATCTAGCAATTGAGCTTCTCAGGATGATTGTCTTTCATAGAGAAAAAAAACTACAAATACAGTGTGTGAAAGCCTTTCTGAAGTCTAAAATTCCATGTCCATGGTAGGGAGTGGTGTTTACTATCTGGAGCATTTAAAGAGAAGCATGAGCAGCTACAACGGAACTTGTTTCCAGCGGCATTACTAGCCAGTCAGCCCCCTCCTGCCACATCCTGGCCCACACGTTCCAAGAGAGAAGTCTCTGTTCTGGAGCACAGGCATATTGATGAAAGAAAGACATTCCTGACCAAACTTCCACCTTCCATTGGTTCAGGGTTTCTGTGGAATCTGGACACCTATCATTCCAGATGTTCTAATTAGGTAATAAACTTGCTTTCAGAGTGCTGGGAACATCATCCCAGAGCCTCCCAGCCCCTTCCCCTGAAAATCCCAGCATGAGCAGAAGGCCAAGTTGAGGGAGGGTAGAGGGCTGAAAACCAAGTCTAGGTTTTCAGACAGAAGTTGCTTTGCCATTTGGCTTCATCTAACTAAGGCAATGACTCCAAATTGTTCTTTGGATAACACTGAGGGTGAGGGGGTCAGAGAGAGGGGAGAGAGGGAGTCCTTGCCTGCTGGCCGGCTGCCAGATCGAAGTCCAAACACCTGGGTGCCAGATGTGCCTTGGGCGTGAGGCCCACTCTTGACCCAGCGGCTGCACTTTACATGTGGGAGCTGCTGAGCTCGGCTGGGAGAGGGTTGCAAGGCCGCACTGAAGACAGGCAGCCCGTAGCCCGGTTTGCTTTCAGCTGCTTGCTTTCTTCTCTCCCCACTTCTTAGACCCACTGCACCCTTTCCTGCCTGGCAGCTTACTGTCAGCTCATTGGTTTGGCACCTTCAGCACCAGACCTTGACACTCATTTGGATTATCCATGCCTTGCTGTCTTTGTTAAAGTTCAGTGAGGGGAGATGCAGCTGGTTGGTACACTCAGATGATGGTCTGTGACTGTCATGCCACGGCTGGGGGGAAGTAAAGCAAGAAGCTGCAGGCTGGCCACACTGCCCCAAACCAATGGCCATATTCAGGAAAAGTCTGGAATGCTGTGGTATTGCCCTGTGGGGCAGACTGCCCCTGGCCGGGGTGACACAGGAAGTGAAGGCCACCTCAGATCTGCTTATGATTTATTGAGCTCCTGTCTCCTTTCGAGTGGGAGTGCTTTGTTGAGAACGTCCTCCCTCCTTCCTCCTGGGAGTCTGAGCTTGACTATCTCCCTCTCAGGTTAATGGGGTTTGGAGGAAAGGCAGGCCTGACTCGAATCTGGCCCTCCCGCCCGTTGCTAGCTCTGGGCACATTACCTAATCTCTCTGATCCAGCCTCTCGGTGTGTAAACTGAGCGGTGGTAAAAAGCATCTTTCCAGGGCATCGAGAGGAGTGAAGGGGCCTAACCCAGGGTGCAGGACAAGCTGGTGCTCTGCCCTCCTCCCCCTTCATCTGACCTTTGGTTGTTCATTGCTGGGTCTTTCCAGCAGAAGTGTTCAAAGATTTGAACACAGTTCAGTTCAAAATGAAGCAAGTTCAGGGAAAAAAATGAATGTGGCCAATAATGATACCCATACTCTGCTGGAAAACATCCTTGGGGGGACCTGACACCCATTCTGGCACCCACATACCGACGACTCGGGAAATATCAAGTCACACAAAGAGCTACAAAGGACTCTCCGGTCCGTGTCCCACATTCCTGCTAGGGCAAGCGACTACTGTCACCGGTCACCAACTCTGCTCCTCCCATCTGCAGTCCCCTAACTGGGACAGTGGGAAGCAGATTGACCAGCAAAAACTGAAAGAGTAGAAACATCTGGCAGCTCCTCAAAGGTTAAACATAGAGGCACCACATGACCCCGCAGCTCCACTCTGGGGCAGACAGCCGGAAGAAGAGAGAACAGGCACTCCAGACAAATACCTGTGTTCAGTGTTCCTGCCAGTGTCACCCACGGTAGTCCAAGGGTGGAAGAAGTATCCATGATGGACAAATGCAGAAATAGAATGTGGTGTACACACACATGGACTATTACTCAGACATAAGAAGGTTTGAAGTGCTGACACCTGACAGCAGGGATGACCCTAGACAATATGATGCTCAGTTAAGGAAGCCAAACACAAAAGGCCACATTTTCTATGGTTCCATTTATATGAAATGTCCAAAACAGGCAAATCCACAGAGACAGAAAGCAGATGGGTGGGTGCCAGGGGCCAGAGGGTGGGAAATGAGGGGTGGGCTTCTTAGAGAGTGTTCAGGAACCGGTCAGAGGTGGTGGTTGCACACCACTGTGAATGTACAAATGATGTTCACTTTAAAATGGTGGGTTTCATCTAAAAAACCATAACCATAGAACCATACACCCTTCCAAAATACATAAGGAAAAGAGTAAATCTATATGTTTCTATGTGAGAACCAGCGAGTACAGAATTCAAGCAGAACTTTCCCTAAACCGTTCCTGAACAAAGAGGAAACTTTTCTTCCTGAAAGATCCCCCCGTGCTAGCTACCCCCATCATAAACCATTTCCTAACCTGCATGTGCATCTGGAGATCATGCTTGTGGAACTGCTCTTTTTCTGATTTGGCTTCTTTCACATTTGAAGTAATTTGGGATCAGCTCTAATATTTTTTGCTTTAGAAAAGTAGTAAAAATTAATTAATCTACCACCGTACTGATAGCAAAAGTTAATAGAAATTTTAATAAAAATACAACCGCAATAAGCTTCCCTATTGTTCTAATAAATGCAATAGTAGTTTAGAATTGTAGATAAAAAAATTAATAAAACAGCTGAAGCTAGGGACCAGGAAGCTCAGAAAAAGGGGCACAGTCTCTGCCCCGCTTCTCCAGCCGCTGAGGGGAGAGGATGTCCTCAACCAGCGGTTCCCACTTCATGCTGTGCCTTAGAAGTTTTCTTGAACATTTAACTAATTCTTCTTGTTTGATGACTTATTTTTAACCAGATATTTTTATCCAATATAAAAATGTCTTGTGGACAAGCTAATATCTAATATCAAGCTACAGTGACACATTCACAGAGAAAATAGGGAAAATAAACAGAGAAAATAAAACCCTCTAGAGAGAGGGTTTGAAGAAAACCAGAAGACGCACTTGGCAGGCAGAGTGGCAGGCACAGGGAAAAGCAAGAGTTCCGCATTCGTGAGGTCCTTGTCTCTGGACGGCATTCCTGGAAGCTACATGTGGTTTTTCTGATGGCTTCTTCTTTCCAACACTGTGACAGAAACAGAGGATTCAGGAAACCACCGCCCCTGGAGAAGACAAATGCAGGCCTCACTTTCAGGGATGGGAGGCCCCACCAAGTCTCTCCTGGGGGCCTTTCCCTGGGTTCATGGCAGCCTGTTCCTCAAGGTGAGCAGAGAAATCCCAGTGTGGTGGACAGTCAGGTGAGAAGCAGCTTCCCCAAGACAGGCAGCTGCTTCAGAAATCACAGTAGCTCATTGGATGCGGCCAAGCCCAGGGCTCTGATGATCACCTGCTCAGGTCAGAAAGTCTCTGCTGGCCTGGCCTCTGGGTGGAAAACCAAATGGGAATGGTTTTGGTCAAGTAGAAGTTGTTAGAAGGTGTGGGAAGTATGGAAACGAAAGAATAAGGAAGAGAAAAACATTTTTAGTTGCCTTTAATTTAGCCAGCTCTTTTCACTAAATGCCAGAACTAGAATTTAAATGGATTTAAATGTTGCCAGAAATCAGTGTTCTGCTGTGCTGAGAATATAGGGAGGCAGAGGGAGAGGTGTGCTTGCAAGGCCCATTAAGGGGCTAAAGCAATAGAACTGATGCCTCCGGGGGGAACCCAAGGGAGCACTAACTTGGCGGTGCAGCTCCCCTGGCGCCTCTGCCCTGGGCCGCAGAGCAAGGGCGGTTGTAGTTGAGAGAACCTTGGCCAAGACCCCATGTTCCCTGGGCCCTAGCACCGGCTCCCGGGGCCAGTCCTGAGCCCTTCCTGGTCTGTCCTTACTGCCTTCCTGAGTGAGGGGCAAGAGCTGGCTGCAGGCAAGTTCTAGATTAGGAGGGCTAATCTAGAAGTAAGCACATTGGGGGTGGAAGGAAGAGCCAGAAGTGCCTCAGCATGGCTTCCCTCGGCCTGTTCCACCCACTGCTCAGACTACCAGGCTCTCAGAGCTGCCCTCGCTCAGAGGCCTCTGAGCCCCTGGCCCTGGAGGGGCTCCCTTCTGTGGAGAAAGACATCAGCTGCTCCTGGGGGAAACTTGAAAAATCTCAAAAATTATTATGGGAAAAATTATTATGGTAAATTTCATCTATGAACAAAGTAGAGGCTTTAGCATGAATCCCCATGTACCCATCACCGGCTTCTTTATCCCTCCCCTCTACTGTTTTTTTCTTTCTTTTTTTTTTTTTTAAAGAGTTTATTTATCTATTTGACAGAGAGATAGAGAGAGAGCACAGATAGGCAGAGTGGCAGGCAGAGGGAGAAGCAGGCTCTCCACTGAGCAGAGAGCCCGATGCGGGGCTCGATCCCAGGGCCCTGGGATCATGACCTGAGCTGAAGGCAGATGCTTAACTGACTGAGCCACTCAGGCGCCCCTGTTTTTTTCTTTATTGTAGAAAAACATGCATAGCATAAAATTTACCATTTTAACCATTTTTAAGCGTACAGTTCAGGCACATTAAACACATTCACACTGTTGTGCAACTGTCACCACCATCCATCTCCAGAACTTTCCATCTCCCCACACTGAGATTTTGTCCCTGTTACACTGACCCCCAGCCCCGGCCCTGCCGTCTTACTCTCTGTGTCTGGGAGTCTGACTCATCAGAGAACCTCATGTGAGTGGACTCATATGGCATTTGTCCTTTGGTGACAAATTTCACAAATTTATGATTTCACTTAGCGTGATATCCTCAAGGCTCATAAACCCCTCTACTTTTCTTTAGAACAAAACTACTAATATTTCCAACTCTACCACTATGAACTCATTTGGCCCCACTGCCAGCTCACCCTGGAGCAGAGTTGAGAGGGTGGGTCAGAGAGGCTGAGGGACTGCTCCAGCGTCAGTCGGCAGTGAGAGCGACTGGAGGACTTGTGTGCTTACTCCACCACAGGGGCCGCTGCTGCCTTCATGGAAAGATGGGTTCACTTCTGTGGAATCCGTCATACAGCTGTCTGGGGCAGGGTTTTCCACCACTAGGACGGCATGCTCTGGTGGCATGCAAGGCCATTATAGGAGGCACACGGACTAGCACTTTTTACTTTAGTAACTGTTTATCTCAGTGTATGTATACGAAAAAGCAATGGGCATGTCGAACTTGTGATTTCATCGATTTAATCTTAGGGTGAGGCTGAATTAAACAGTGATTCTTTTTTTTTTTTAAGATTTTATTTATTCATTTGAGACACAGAGATACAGAGAGAGAGCATGAGCAGGGAGAGAGGCAGAGGGAGAAGGAGAAACAGGCTCCCTGCTGAGCCAGGAGCCCGATGTGGGACTCGATCCCAAGACCCTGGAATCATGACCTGAGCTGAAGGCAGATGCTTAACCATCTGAGCCACCCATGCGCCCCTAAACAGTGATTCTATTTCAAGTAGATTTAAAGAGAAGTGTAAAGTAAACGGGTGTGTGGATATGAAACCCAAGGCTTGAGTAACTGAAATTTGAAATTTAGGAGACACTGAGTCCAGAAGTGCATTCTTCCCTGAGAGGTAAAAGGACAAGCAGCCCCCGATAGCCAGGGATGGGCCGCCCAGGAGGCCTTGGTGCTGTTCTGTTGGATGTCAGCAGCTTCACAGAGCACCGCACCAGACAGTCACCCTCTGGGTTGAAATGAAGGGAAATTCATAATCTTGTCTCAGCACAAACAAAAACAGCATCACTGTGCAAACCAGAAGGACCAAACATCCCCTCCCCTGGTGGACAGGACCAATTGCAGGCGGCAGCTGGGCCTGGTCTTCCCTTTTGGGTAAGATTTACCAAGATCCCCAGTGTGGAATGATCCCCACTTGCTGACAGTACCCATGCCGTAGCCAGTCCCTGCCTCCCCAGAGCCTGAGGCCCATGACGAGTCCTCTGAAACGCCATCCCATTGAGGTGCCTTTGGGCCACAGGCGTGCCACCCCTTTCCAGCCACAAGCACTAACCCAGCCTACACACCTGAGTCCTGGCAGCCTTGGCTGCAGAGATTGAGGAGGCATGGGGTGCTTATGATGTGGAATGTGCTGGCTGGAGCTGGGGTCCTCTTACAGGCCAGGCAGAGGGCAATGAGGCCGCTTGCATGGCTCTGACCCCTGGGCTTGGAAGCAAGCAGGAGCTTCTCCTGCACTGTTTGCTGGCACTCGTCCTTGAAGTGTGACAGCGTAGTCCTCCTTCCCAGACAGTTCCTGGCCACTTAGTGCAAACTGCTTCCCTTCGTGCTCGTTCATGCTTCTGTGATGATGTGTTCTCAGACATGGGCCACAGGCTCCACCCTCCAGGAGGCACAGGTGTCCCTTTTCTTTGTATCTGGTCAGAGTTCCAGGGTGTTGGATCAAGGTGGTGGTCTCTGTCTTGGAGTCTGTAGTTTTTCCCCCATCATACAGAACTCCGCTCTACTAGAAGGCTGTTCTCAGTGAGCTGGAGGGGAAACAAAGCCATAGGTCACTATTGACGAAGTTCCTCATGGTTCAGGGCAGGATTGCCACCTCTAGGCTGGAGCCCTTGTCTGTAGCCCTGAGCTCACACTTCAGTGTAAACAAGCTGAGTGCCCAGTCTTTCACATGCATTGTTCTTTAATTGCATTGGTGAAAGCAAAGGTGGGCTTTTCAGTATGAGGCAGCCTGTGAGTAGGGCACAGTGGAGCCTCTGCTCTGGATTGCACTGGGCCCTGGGATCCCCTGAGGACACTTGGGGCTCTGTGAGCCTCTTCTGACAACTCACCCTGGCCGGTTTGACTGGTCAGAGAAGGAGTGGACTGGTTCTCACCCCACATCCCACTTCTTATTGGTCCCAAGAATCAAATAGGGCATACAGCATCTAATCAGCCTAATCAAGATAAAGGGACCTAGGCCGTGCCTCCTGCTGTCTCTAGAATGGCCTGTTCTGCACATGGGACACTCTAAATGGTGTGTGGGAGTGTGGGACACTCATTCCAGAGCCAGAGAAGGTAATGAAGAGGTTCTGAACCTGGGGAGGAAGTGGGGCTAGAAGAGCTCTGCAGGGGCCAGTCCACCCCCACCAGGGTGAGTGAGCCCAGCGGGCTGGGCAACTGTGCTCCTGGAACAGAAGTCCTATCCCTGGGGGCTCCCAGGCTTACGGTCCTTTTTGCACTGCTGTTTGTGTCTCTGGAAATGAAAGCTCTTTCTTCTAATGAGGACAACAGCAAGCCACCAAGAGCAGTCCCTCATGTTCGTGAGGGGGGCCCGGGGACACCCGGCTGCTGGGATGGGAAGCAGGTAAGGGAACTTGTGATTTATGTTTAAATATAAATATCCCCTCTCCATCCTCACCATCATCCACAGTGATATTGGTAGGCTCCAGCTTGTGCTAATGACTCTAACCAGTGTGTAATTTCTTCTTGTAAACCTGCCACCTCTCTCCATAGATTTCTACTGCTGCCACTCTGGAACTCATCATTACTGTTCTCATTAACTTAGAGTTAATTCAGACTATCTTGAGTATTCTTCTTTTTCTCCTGGTGGATGGAATATAACTGACATCTGACTCTGTAGGAAAGTCACAGGCAGCAGGAATATAATTCCTTTAACAATGCTTTTGTTTATGCATTTCTTCAGTGCAATCTTGCCATCCCGGCCACTATAAATCACCAGGCAGGAATGAGCTGATGACATCGTAAGGAGCAGGAGGGAGAAAGCCATGGGCACCCAAGGGCCTGTCACCTCTCCCCCTGCCTCAGTTTCTCTGTGTATAAAGTAGCCGGATGGGCTCTGCTGGGAATTAATTAACAAATGTCCATTAAATGTTCACAGGGTGAGTGTCTGCAACTGCTAAGTGGTATTAAATAATTACAGCCCTCAAATGATGAGTCTATCATGTCGTTGATCTGATGCATGAAAATGTTGTTATATGTCTTTTCACAAAGACTTTATTTAACAAGAGCTGATCTTTGCAATTTGGTTTATTTTCTGTATCCCTTTTAATTTCAGACTCATGGGTTATTAGCAGATAACTGCTCATTTCTGCTGTAAATCAAGAAAACACTCATTAGAAACCCAAAGCTGTGATTGCTAGGAGTTTCGGCTTGTAAAGAATGGAATAATGGCAAGATTTGGTGTTAAAAATAGGCTAAATTCAGGGGCATCTGGGTGGCTCAATCGTTAAGTGTCTGCCTTCAGCTCAGCTCATGATCACAGGGTTCTGGGATCAAGCCCCACATCGCATCGGGCTCCCTGCTCTGCAGGGAGCCTGCTTCTCCCTCTCCCACTCCCCCTACTTGTATTCCCTCTATTGTTGTGTCTCTCTCTGTCAAATAAAGAAAATCTTTAAAAATAAATAAATAAAAATAAAAATCGGCTAAATTAAAAAGTATTTGTAGTTTAGAGAAAACAAAATGGCATTTTCTGACCTCAGCAACCTTTTAAATGCATTAAAATCCAAATCATACTTGGCAAAGCACCAGGACGAAAGCTGGCCATCAGATTTCAGATTGGGTGCTCATGGCTGGGGAGAGAGCAAAGAGGGATGGCCATGCGGAGCCTCCCCATTGACCATGCTGGGTGCCAAGCCACCCAGATGTTAGCGTCTAATGGAGTAGGGCTGAAATGAGCCACTGCCTCTGCCATGCTGGGGGCCACCTCACGCCCACAGATGCAGACAGCCCACAGAGGGGTCAGAGGCGATTTTAAAAACAAATCTGTAAACTCTGAAAAGAAAAAGGATGCTGGTTTCTAAAACATATGCTCTGGGCTGAAGGCCAGTGTCCGAAGAGCTTTCATCCCCTACTTCTGGCCCCCTGGTGACATTTTCTCCTTGTGTCTTTTAGGGAACATGTTGATTCACAGAGAGAGTGTATTCAGGCCTTACTCCCACATTCCTCATTTATACATGCCTTTCCAGACTGGTAGAATTTCTTTTTGCAAAATTATCCTTGTCTAATCCGTAGAGACAGAAAGTGGATTAGTGGTTGCCAGGGGCTGCGGGGGAGGGGTCGAGGATGGGGAGTGACTGTTAATGGGCACGAGGCTTCTTTCGGGAGTGATGAGGATGTCCTGGAACTAGAGAGTGGTGATGGTTGCAAACTCCTGTGGATGTGTTAAAAACACTGAACTTTACACTTTAGAAAGGTGAATGTGACCATGTGTCTGTGATAACACAATAAAACAGTTACTTAAAGAATATAAGTCCCTATTCTTGCTGGCCTAATGCAGGTACTGAGACCTTGAGTTCTTCATCCTACACTGAGGATACACAGGAACTAGGTCCCACAACCCTGCAGCCTCACTTTGACCCCATGGTCAGGAAGAAGGTCCCGTAGTCCTGCACTTGGCATCTGGATACTGTAGTGAGGAAGGAGCTCTGAAATTCCTGTAATGGCTCTCGGCTACTGCAGTCAAGTGTAGGTCTGATAGATATTTAGGTGCGCTTTGTAGTTTGTAGTTCTTTTTTTTTTTCTTAAACACTTTCACCTGTTGCCAAATGCTGAAGACCCCATGCACCTGACCTGGGGTTGTTATTCTAAAATTTACCAGAAGTGGATAAAAGACTTGTACTTTTGATACATTGCAAAACTGACCTATAAAGACTCTGTATGAACAAAATTGTAATGACTTAGGCTTTGGGCAAAAGAAGGGAGGAAGACAAAGAAAAGGTGGACCTCACTGTCCCTGGACTTTTGGGAACCACCAGACCCTCTAAAAGGAGTAATAGTTCTCCTAACATCAGGTCAGCAGCAGAAAATAGATCTCCCCAGAGTTAGGCTCTGGTCCATCAACAGCAAGGATGGGGCCTGGGCAGGGAGAGACCCATGGAGTCTCCCGGAGGTAGGAGACCCTGGCTGATCTTAGTGTGTCCTTTCTTGGTTTTCATGCAATCTCTTTATTTAAAACTCTCAATGATTTTTTTTAAAGATTCATTTATTTATTTTAGAGAGCGTGCATGGAGGGGAGGGGCAGAGGGAGAGAGAATCTCAAGCAGACTCTGCGCTCAGCATGCAGAACCCATCTTGGGACTCGATGTCAGGATCCAGAGATCATGACCTGAGCAGAAACCAAGAGTCAGAGGCTTAACTGAGTGAACCACTCAGGCGCCCCAGAACTCTCAATGATTTTTAACAAGAAGAAAGTAGCCAGGCAGAGATAGAACCCAGAACCACTTTTAGCTAGCCTGGACATGTGATGTCTCCATCCTCCAGGGGACACTTTTGGTGTGTCTTAGGACGGCCTTGCAAGAGGCCATCGCCTGGCCACAGGATCAACATTTGTAAGATAGAAAGTAAGAGCAGGTGGGTTCCAGGGGAAGTAAGAGGGAAGTTTCCAGGAGACTGGCATCAGGGCCACACTGATCGTGTGTGTGCACCTTAGCACTGAGGGGCCACAGCCTCCTGCTTTCACTGGAGTTCCCATTGTAGAGAAAGGTGACCCTCTGGTAGCCTGTGTGGAAAACCCTTGAGCAACGGTCACCCTTCTTCCTGCCACACTGGTCAAAAATAAAGCATTCCTGGGAGGGAATTGCTCCCGAGTAATGAAGACAGACCACAGCTGTGGAGACGCAAGTGGCAAGGGGGTCTTCCCTCCACAGGTACCTGCGCCAGCCCCCATCTAAGAGCTGCAAGTTCCAGGGAATGCCCTGCAACTGCAGTGAGCAGCAAGCAGCCCCACAGGGTGTGGAAGCATAGGCAGCATTTCCTGAGGGCAGTGGGTTCACAAGGTCTTGGCCTCCCGGAAGTCTGCTGGGCAGAGGAGAAAATGAGGTGCCACCTGGGGAGCCCAGCCCTGGGTGGGAACCTCCTCCTGGGCTGGGGATGGTGTGCAGGAAGGCCTTTGCAGCAGGCCTGGCTGGGAGGTCTGCCCGCCGCAGCCAGCACCCGCAGAAGAGTGGATGTGCTCCTAGGAGAGAGAGTCGACTGGGGTTCCTCTCTCTCCGGGAGGAAAATGGAATCAGGAGGAGAGGCAGCCCCCGCCTAGTAACAGGTTATTGGTCTTTGTTTACCGGGCCACGAGGCAGGTCTGCCTCTCTCCTCCCAGCCCGTTTTCTCTCTGCTTGCCAGTTTCACGTCCGGGGGGGACAGAGGGGGACTGCGGGCGGATTAGCTCCTGCCCCGCGGGCGGCCGTTCGCGCGGCGGCAGCTGCTCTGCGGCCCTGCCAAGGGCAGCGTGGGCCCTGTTCCCCTGTTTACTTAGGGCGGAATCGGCTCGGACACGACGGCTTCCTCTGTTTATCTTCAAGGCCAATTCCGTCCCGCCCCGTCGGGCCGCCGGGCCGGGCTGCGCGGGCCGCGGCCGCGGGGTCAGCGGCGCACAATGGAGAGGCTCGCGCGCCGGTCCCGTTTCGGGGCTTTGTTGCCGGAGCCTCGGAGCCTCGTGCCGATGGGTTAATGGGGCAGAAGAGATCGGTGAAGGGCGACAGAAGTGGTCTTTGAAAGAGGGTGTCAGTACAGGGCAGCGAGACAAAGGCCAAAACACACACGGGCGGAGAGGGACAGATGGGGACGGGCGAGTGAAAACAATTATGCAGCGGGGCGGGGGCGGGGCGCGGCTCCATCGTTTTCCAGTTAACCCGGCCGGGCCGGCGCCGCCCCACGCCCCCTCCCCAACCCGGGGCCTGTCCCCACCCGCCACCTTGCCACTGGGCT
>NC_058407.1:175558033-175560533 GCF_002201575.2 Neomonachus schauinslandi | reverse complement strand
CGAGGGCCTCTGAAGAGCTCTCCAGCCGGGCGGGGGTCGCCCCGGCCGCCCCCACCGTCATTAAAGGCCCCTCTCAAACACTCGAAGAGATTTTCGGAGCGCGAGCCGGGCCGGGCAACATTAAAAACACAGGGCGATTGAAATGGGCGCATTGAGATGCGCGGAGCCGGCTGCGGCGCGGACTCGCTCTTGAGGTCAAGTGACGGACGGATTGTATGCTTCTTCATAATAATATTAATTAAACAATTTGCATGCTAATAAGGTAACAATTATCAGGGCCTCTGTTGAAAGATTCAGGTTATTACAACACGCCAATCTGAAGGCCAGGGGTCAGAGAGTGAGAGGCGAGCGAAATTTCAACTCAAATTAACATTCTGTCAGCTCCAGAAAATGGGATAAATAAAGTCGAATTAATTCATTATAATAAAGAGAGATGGGCGAGGGAGCCCGGCCGGCGCCCGCCCCTCCCCTGCCCTCCCCTCGGGCCGAATTGATTACAGCTCTGTATTCAGAAACACGCGCCGCGCACATTCCTCCTCGCGAACCCGGCAGAGAACGAGGCGCTGACGGCTACCGGCAAGATCGAGTCGGATGGACAGAGTTTACATTTAGTATTTATAGAGAAAGAAATTAAATTATGGCGAAAAGTAGTGCTCTTGGCCCCTGACCTCGGAATTAATACTTGCAGCGTTTTCCTAGTGCGCGCCGGCGGAGGGGGGGGTAAGGGGGGGGGAGTAAGGTCCCAAATTCCAAGCCTCCTCTCGGTCTCTGCGAGATGTCGGCCTGCCCCCAGCCCCTGCACCTCTCCCTCCTCCCAAACAATGAGAGAGGGGAAGGCAATTAAAGCGTAGTCGGTGCGGCCAGGGCACGTTCAATAAGGACGGATACCCGGGCTGCGTGTCCAGCGTCCCAGCCGCAAGGCAGGTCCGCTCCACTCTGGCCGGCGGAGCGTTGTGTGCACCCTGCGCTGGGAAGGGCACACGGACGGGGCTGTCCTACCCTTGCCTTCGCTCCGGGTTTGAGGCTTGGAAGGCTGGTTGAAGCCACTTAACACCAAAGGCCAACTTGTCTGTCACCTGGTCCTGGAGTGAGGGGCTGCCAGAGGTCCGGCCGCCAGGTCTGGCCGGATACCCAGCACTGGCCGGGTCTGAGGCCCAGGAGCTCCTTCTTCCCGGATTCCAGCTGGGGCCACGGGGCCGGCAGGGACCGCAGGGATGAGGTCCATGGGCCTGGGGCCACAGCAAAGGGCACCCTCTTCGTGGACAAACTTTTTACAGAAGATTTTATAATTTTACATATATACATAATATATATGAATATATATGGATATAGTGATTGCTTTCCCTCCTGCCCACAGTCCTAATTTGCTGCTTATTTAAGAATATGTCCTTTAATGATTTAGCTTTGAGTCTATCAATATTTTATAGTGGAAAAGGGAGTGACAGACACTTCTCTGAGAACATAATTTAATTATAATTAATGGGTTGAGTACCTGGGCCCTATTCTTCAGAGGCCGTGTCAAAGGGAGATGTATTTATTTTTTTATTCCTGTGTAGGGGGCCTGATTGGTTGCCACCCCAAAGTTACTTTTCCCTTCCTCCCACCCCTCCTCCCCAGCCTTGTGCCTTGGTTTTACGGAGTAGGGGATGAGTGGGGGGGGGGGTCAGGGTGTCTCCACAGCCGCCCCCCCACCTCTGTTTCTATAGCCTGGCGGCGGCCAGTCAAAAAGGGCATTAATTATGCCTTTTTATTGACAGGGCGCTACATTCTGTAGAAGTCATTCTCTTTTGGAGTCACCTCCTCCCCCTGCTCCCTCCACTCCTTCCTCTTCCTTTCCTTCCTCCTCTCCCCCGCCGCCTGCAGCCGGAGAGGAGATGAGAAGCCCTTGTAGTTTTAAATTCAATGTGACAGTTTCGGAAAGAGCGGATGATGAATCTCCTATTATTGGATCAGTCTATTTGCCGCTCAATGTCTCTCTGTAATTGGAGCAACATCACTTTAAAGGTTCAGAGAGTACAGCATTTCTGGTGAAAAATCCCCACAACACGCCGGTGAATGTTTTAAAGGGAAATCTATTAGTGATTTGCAGAGGGGCGGGGAGCCGGGGGAGGCGCGGG
Source organism: Neomonachus schauinslandi (assembly GCF_002201575.2). Taxonomy (NCBI): domain Eukaryota; kingdom Metazoa; phylum Chordata; class Mammalia; order Carnivora; family Phocidae; genus Neomonachus; species Neomonachus schauinslandi. Next base: position 175,558,416 of record NC_058407.1, on the reverse strand, counting down.
CTCCGGCCAGCGGGGATTGGAGTGGGGGGCTCGCCGGGGACCCCTGCCTGGACGGCTCCCCGAGCCCGCGCCTGCCCAGCGCCGGGCCGCGCCCCTCCCTCTCTGCTACCCCCCCTTGTTGTGACAGTTCCTGATACTGTTTATTGAGGTGCATGTCAGGTATAATTAGCAATCGATATGGAAAACGTTTCCTTGCACCCAGCACGCCTCTGACGTCAGAGCCGATTAGCGCTTCTTATTGGTCCCAAATTCCCCGGGCCGCGGCTAATTATCGGGAGCTTGATGTTGATAAAGTAAAGCGCCGGAGTGCGGGCGAAGCATGTGTAGGGCTCCGGGTCCCTGTCTCCGCCGCCGCCGCCGTCCGCGCCTCCCGCCGCTGGCCC
>NC_058407.1:175553095-175557633 GCF_002201575.2 Neomonachus schauinslandi | reverse complement strand
CGCCCCCGCGCCCCGCCGCCGGCCCCGCCGGCCCCCCGCGCGAGATGATGGACGGCCGCCTCCTGGAGCATCCGCATGCCCAGTTCGGGGGCTCGCTGGGCGGCGTGGTGGGCTTCCCCTACCCGCTGGGCCACCACCACGTGTACGAGCTGGCCGGCCACCAGCTGCAGTCGGCCGCCGCCGCCGCCGCGGCCGCCTCGGTGCCCTTCTCCATCGACGGCCTGCTCAGCGGCTCGTGCGCCGCCGCCGCCGCCGCCGCCTCGGTGGTCAACCCCACGCCGCTGCTGCCGGCCGCCTGCGGGGTGGGAGGCGACAGCCAGCCCTTCAAGCTGTCAGGTAGGTGCGGCGGGCGGGGAGGGCACGGGGGGCAAGCAGGGCACCCTTGTCGGGCGCGGGAGTTGGGTCGCGGGCGGCTGTAGAGCGGGCGCCGGCTGCCGAGGCTCAGGGCGCTCTCGGTCCGCCACCCCGGCGCAGGGCCCCCAGGCCCGGGCGGCCGACAGGTACGGAGGGGGTGGATGTGGCTTGGGCCCTGGCTGAGCCGTGCGGCGTCCTGTGCGTGCCCGCAGACTCGGGGGACCCCGACAAGGAGAGCCCGGGCTGCAAGCGGCGGCGCACCCGCACCAACTTCACGGGCTGGCAGCTGGAAGAGCTGGAGAAGGCGTTCAACGAGAGCCACTATCCCGACGTGTTCATGCGCGAGGCGCTGGCGCTGCGCCTGGATCTGGTCGAATCCCGCGTGCAGGTAAAGACCCGCCGTCCCTCCCGGGAGCCAGCATCCCGCCACTAGGCCCGCCCGGCGCCGGCCCCGCCTTTGTTCTAGGTGGGGGACCGCGGCCCCACTTCCGAGCCTCCCCAGCGCTCGCCTGCCCGGAGGTGGTGCTGCGGTTCCGGGGCTCAGAGCCTCGCGGGGAGAAAGCCCCAGGCGGCTTGGGAGGGGCCGACGACGGCCCAAAGTAGCCAGAAGAGCAGCTGCGTCCGAACCGGGTGCTGCGTGGTGGGGGTCGGGCGACGAAATGGGCGCGAAATGAGGTCTCCGAGGGCTGGGCGGGAGAAGCGGCGGTGAGGGGAGGGGGGGAGCCAGCCGGGCTAGGATCTGGAAGAAACCCGGAGTAGGTAGACCCCGCGCCTCCTGGCCCTCGCCCGGGGTGTCCGGGCACCGGCCTGGAGCAAACCCGTTTGTTTGCTTCTCTCTCGCCTCTAAAATATTCAGGTGGAGACCTGTATTTATTCTTCGCTTTGCAGGAGGTTAGCTGAGGAAGGGGAGGCGGAAACTTACACAGTTGACACATGTGGGGGGGTCTGAATCTTTACTACTCTCAGTTATATCTCCCCCACCCCACCCCCCATACTTCGATTTCATTCGGAGACTGCCCGCGTTATTCTTTTTAAAAATACAGCGTCTATGTGGTGGATTAAAAATTCAAGATGAATTGTGCATAATCAGATGTTTCCCCGAAGTATAGAAATCTTTTTCTGGGGTCGGTGTGGTGGTGAGTGGGGTGTGCGGCTGCAGCTGTGGGTGCAGCAGGGCTTTGAGGCAGAGGACGGCAAGATGCCTGTTTAGCACCAATAGCTTTGTCTAAAAAGGTGTTCTCGACCTGTGCTTGCACTGCCCCTCATGACCTCTTCTGTTTGTAAATCCTTTCGTCTAATTTGTGTAAGTGTCTTAAGCAAAGACCTCTTCGTTTCTCCCCTGTACAATAATGAGCATTTCTTGGTGACAAGTGAGCGTGGAATTTGCACCAAAAAAAGAAGTATTAGAAGGAAGGAAGGAAGGAAAAAAGCAGTTACAGCCTTGGAGAGGTTACAGCTTAAAACCCGCACCTTGGCACCAGCAAGGCTCCCTGTGACTGGGCTGGGCCTGCTATTGTGCGGGGTCTCTCCGTGGTCACAACAAAGAATTCGAATTATTGCAATCTCTTGGGGAGGGTGGTGTGCCTGAGGCTCAGCAGGGATTTGACTGTGTGTGTGGTGGGGAGCCAGTGTCTAGGGCTGCTGTTCCCCAGGTCAAGGGCTGCAGGGAGGGTACAAGAGGCTGGATGGGCCCAGGCCTCCTCTGCACCGCCTGGCAACTGGCCTCTTGCTTTCCTGTCTGCCTTGCTCCCTGGCCTAGGCCAAGCACAACTGGTTTCAGGGGCTGTGTTGGTGTGTTGGCCTGGAGCCCCCAGAAAGAAGGACGTGTGCGAATGTGTTGGGGGGCAGGCTGCTGGAAACCCTCCCCCTAAGTTTGGCTTCCCAGGACCTTCTAGAAGAAGCAGCACCCAGATTTCCCTTCACGGGACACCCCCAGATCTGGCCTTTGACTCAGTCTCCAGGGGGCCGAAGACAGGTGTGGAGGGCAGCTGAGCCCAGCCACTGGTGGTCCTCAGGCCAGACGGCCAGCACCAGGCCAGGCAGGCCGCTTAGAACAGAAGCTGTGAGAAGCCAAGAGGGGCGAGGAGGGGCCCTGCTCCCAGCCTGCCTCCCGACCAGGAACCAGACGCCCTCAGGGGCCAGACCTGCAGTGCCCAACGAAGGGGCAGCTCCCAGTTCCCCGAGGTGAGAAGCCAGAGTGGGAAGCTGGCCGAGAGGCCCCCATCTACCTCTTTCTGGGTGGAAAAGATGCTCTTTGGAACCTGCAGCTTGAGTGCCGAAACCCAGCTCAGGGCCGGCCGGGCCGCGTGCCTTGGCTCCCGCCCCCTGGCCGGAGCCGAGGTTGTACAGGCCTGTCTGGGGGGAGTGGGGACGCCCGAAGCCCCAGCGGCAAGCCCGCCGCCTGATTGTGCCTTCCTTTCCCCTATCCGGCTGCTCTAGGTCTGGTTCCAAAACCGCCGGGCCAAGTGGAGGAAGAAGGAGAACACGAAGAAGGGCCCGGGGCGGCCGGCTCACAACTCACACCCGACCACGTGCAGTGGCGAGCCAATGGATCCAGAGGAGATCGCGCGCAAAGAACTGGAGAAGATGGAGAAAAAGAAGCGCAAGCATGAGAAGAAGCTGCTGAAGAGCCAGAGCCGCCACCTGCACTCGCCGGGCGGCTTGTCCCTGCACAGCGCACCCAGCTCCGACAGCGACAGCGGCGGCGGCGGCCTCTCCCCGGAGCCGCCCGAGCCGCCGCCGCCGGCCGCCGCGTCCAAGGGCCCTAGCGCGCACGCCGCCGGCGCCGCCGGTTCCGCGCCCGCACCGCCGGGCGAACCGCCCGCTCCCGGCACCTGCGACCCCGCCTTTTACCCGAGCCAAAGAAGTGGCGCCGGCCCGCAGCTGCGGCTAGGCCGCCCCGCGGACAAGAATGCGGCCCCGTGTGCGCCCGGGGCGGCGGTGGAACGTGGCGCCGCCGGCCTGCCGAAGGCCAGCCCGTTCAGCGTGGAGAGCCTGCTGTCCGACTCGCCGCCGCGCCGGAAAGCCGCCCCCGCCAACGCCGCGGCCGCCGCCGCCGCGGCCGCGGCCGCCGGGCTGGACTTCGCGCCGGGGCTGTCGTGCACGCCGCGGACCCTCATTGGCAAGGGCCACTTCCTGCTCTACCCGATCACGCAGCCGCTCGGCTTCCTGGTGCCGCAGGCCGCGCTCAAGGGTGCAGCGGGTCCGGAGCCTGCGCCGAAGGACGCGCCGCCGGCACCCGCCGCGCCGCCCGCGCCGCCCGCTCAGGCCAGCTTCGGGGCCTTCCCGGGGCCCGGCGGTGCTCCGGACTCGGCCTTCGCGCGCCGCAGCCCCGACGCCGTCGCCTCCCCGGGGGCCCCGACCCCGGCGCCCTTCCGGGACGCGGCCCTGGCTGCGGCCGAGGGCGGCGGCGGGGATTGCGCGGAATCGGGGGCCGCCTGCCCAGCGGCCGCACTGCCGCCCCCTCTCGCGCCGTCGCCCGGGCCGGGCCCGCGGGCTCCCAGCCCCGCTGGGGAGCCGGCTTTGTGCGGGGCCCCAGAGCCAGGCGCCGAGCCCGGACCCAGCGCGCCGGACGGCGAGGAGGTGGACATGGACTGAGGGGCGGCGGGGCCGAGAGAGGCGCTCAGCCGGCCCGCGCCCGCTCGCTCAGGCTCGACTCACACAACGAAATCAGGTGATCGGCTTAGAAACACTGCTTTCTCCTTTTTCTTCTGCTTTCTTCCTTTTATTATTATTATTTTTTTTAAGAAAACCGCTGTATCAATTCGGACCTAGGCAGCAACCGCAGGACTTGGGGTGAGACCCTCCTCCTCTCGGGGGAGCAAAAAACAAAAACCCCATATCCCCCACAAAAACCCACAACAAGAATCCTCAGCCTTGTAAAATGCAAAAATGTCTAAGAATATTTATATATGTACCATTTTTGATAAATAAAGCTGGTCAAACGCAAGCTCTCAGGTCCATCTTTTTCAAATTTCCGAGCGCCCAGTATGGCCCCTCCTCCCCTTCGTATTACACTCCTCTCCCCGCGGGCGGGGCAGGGACGAGGCTCCTCACCTCCCCCGAGGTCCGCGCTTAATGCCTCCTTTTGTGTGCGTGTGTGTTTGTGTTTTCTGATTGAACAAATTTATGCATCCGCAGCTCCCCCTCTCCTGCCCTCCCTCGCGCTCCCCCTCCCACCCGGC
>NC_058407.1:175543095-175548095 GCF_002201575.2 Neomonachus schauinslandi | reverse complement strand
TTTAGTAATTTTATAATGCACTAATAATCCCCCTCAGTCTGCGGACGCCTCCACCCCCTCCTCCTCCCCTCCCTCCCTCCCTCACTCACCGCCCCCCTTCCCCGCTTCGGCCTCCCAGGCTTCTCCGCCGCGGACCCGGCTCGGCGTGGCACTGGTAGCAGGGCATAGAGGAACCAAGGGGTGAGCGGGTGCCTGGCGGGGGCCCGTGGACTCCCGTGGGTCCTTCAGCCACGAGTTCTGCGGGGAGGGGGCAGGCCAGGACAGAGGCGGGTCTCTGTGCCTGAGGCCGGAGAGGCTCTGATTTGAGCTGCTCCTCTGATAGGACGGAGCGCTGAGGCCCCGCGAAGGGCAGGGACTTGGCTAAGGTCACAAAGCGTCCCAGAGGCCACTCTGGGGCTGGGCTGGGGTTGGCGGGGCCAGGCCCTCACGCTCCTGCTTCTCTGGTTCCTCTCGTGGTCTGAGCGGGTCTGCAGAGCGGCCTGAGCTCAGGGCTGGGCCGCGTGGGGACTCGGTTCGCTGCTGCTCAGCTCCTTCGCTGGGGAGCCGGTGTCCCCGCGGCCCCCGCCCCTGGCCCTCAAGACCCAGCCCCGCGCCTTGCCGGTTATTAGACAGCTCGCGGGACTGTCTGCGGGCCGCCTCTTTCCTGCTAATTATCACCTTATGAAAAGTGTTTCATTAAGGAACTCTGCTTTTGATTAATTATCGACAGAATGCTGACCAGAAAGAAATGAAATTAATCTCTGACCCCGTCTGGGTAACACTGGAAATTCATCACATATCCTTTTAATATTGAAACACAGTGCAGAATTTTAATAGAAAATATTGTTTTTCCAAACCTCCAGTCTTTATTAATGCCCCTGGGCAGGGAATGATATTGCTGGCAATATAGCAGTCTTTGTTCATTTTAAATTTATTAAACATAATGCACTTCATTTTCAAACATTTTACTGTTTCTTTTTAATTTTACTCAGTGTAAGTACAGAATAAAACCTTTTTAAACATTTAAGATATTGAAAACCCATATACGAGTGTATAACGGGAACGCTCCGGCCATCAAATAAATTTAAGTAGAAGCAATTGTAATTTTAAGCTCCCAAGTATTATCCCCTTCAGACATTAAGGCAGTATCCGTAACCATCAAATGGAAGTGTGAGGAGGAGAGGCTGCTAGGCCCCCTGGCCCCGGGAGACCTCAGCAGAGGGCCCGGCCTAGTGGAGCAGCCCAGCAGCCCCTCCAGGCCGCTTGGCTTGGTGGGGTGGGCACTATCTCTTCCGTTTTGTTGGTCCAAGAGAAATGATTCTTGGAGGCCAGGGTGCTTGTCTGAGAGGAGAGGTGGCCCCATCTACCCACTCTGTCCAGCCCACCAAGGGCCTACCCTTCCTCTTGAATGGACACGGGGCTTTCCCGGATTGGAAGGCAATTCCTTCCTTTGAGAGTCATGCTGGGCTCCCCCAACCCCAGCAGAGGTGCTTTCAGGCCTGTCCCATTGAGGTGGGCACCTGGCCAGTTCCCAAGCCTTAGGGTGGGGGCTCCCCTGAGATCATGCCCCGCCCCTCCTTCCAGGCCAGCAGCTGCCAGAGGAGCTGGGCCAGGCACCCTTCCTTATCCTCAAACCGCCCCCAACCCCGCATAACTCCCCCCTTCATCCCCTTTCCCCGAGGAATCCAAGCTCCGAGTTTAATGAGTCGTGAAGTGTGAGAACTTCCTGAGACCCCAGCGCCCCTGATGCCAATTCCAGATGTGCGAGGTGGGAGGGGCTGCGGCTCCTGGCCGGTGAAGACCTAGCCACCCTGGTCGGACTCCACTGTCCTGCATCCAGGTTCCAGCCATCCAGGCCCTGAATTGGAAACAGGCAACTTCTCCACTGAGAAATTACTCTTTTTATTTCTTGTAGCATTCCTGGTGCCCTATTTCACGGCACCGACAAACGGAATATTACTTTTAAAACACTATGAAATACCAGGTCCTGTCTTCAGTGCTATTTCGGGGGGATTCAATTTTTGCTGAATGGGGAGAAGCTCCAGCATTTCTTTTGGGGGCTGATTGGTGGCTCCATGGGAGGAAGAAGAAAATTCTCAGGGATTGACTTGGCATTCTGGAGAGCCTTGTTGGTGTCTGGGTTCACCCACCTGCACTTACCGATATGCTCACACCCAGCAAACATGTCTTAGACAGGGTCAGATACGATGCGCAGCACATTGTACCAGACCGCTCCTGTGCGTTAGCGTTCTTTATTACTCGCTAGGCGAGTGACTCTTTACAAGGTTATCTATGATCTATGATTTATCTGCCGGCAGGTCTCTGTTGATCCCCCCCTGTCCCCCCCCCCCACCCCAGCACTTCTCTGTTCGGTACCCTGATCTCATGGAGAAGTTACTCTGACCTGCTGGAAAAGAAGTTCCTCACTTTCTGTGTTAGTGAATGTTCCATTTTGGCCAGACCTCAAAGCAGACAACTTTGTTTCCCCGTGTTTGTGGTCAGGGCTGGGAGAGGCACTGGAAAAGCGGGCTTTTCTGGAAAAATTTCAGTGCTCAGTTTGGGTGGAGATGGCTGCCCCCTCTTGCTTCTCATCAGGGCAGCAGACAAGAACAGGCTGCTGGGAACCAGGAGAGGGCCTTCTATCTGCTTGGGCCTGCCCCCTCCCTGCCCGCAGCAGGCTGCCCACCCCTGGGGGCCCTGTGAAGCCAGGCTGGAGGGGCCTTTCCCAGGTGCTAGGAGCTGCCAGCAGTGAGGTCTGGGGACCCAAAGTGAGCCTGGAGGGAAGTCTGTAAGGTCAACAGCCTGGGATACGTTAGGGTGTGTGTGGGGAGAGACCTTCCCCAACCCCACAAATAAGAAAGAAGCTGGGGCATAATAAGTGGAGATAACATCAGAGTCCCCACTGATCCTGCCATTACATTCTGTCTTCCAAGACCTTTGCCCAAGGCTATTCTGCCAGTCCCCTGGAAGAGGAGAAGCCAGGAGTGAGGACAGAAGGACCGGCCTGGCTCTCCTGTCACTCCATCTCACCAGGCTAGGGCCAAGGAGAGTCCAGAAAAGAAGCACTAGCTCAGTGGCCTGTGAGCTTCATCCCCCCCCCCCATCTACTTAAACAAAAAACAAACAAGCAAAACAAAGCACAGAGGCACCTGGGCTACCCCTCAAGTCCAGTGCGTCCTGCTGGACCTGCGCAGCCTCCGCAGGCTCCGTTCAACCGTGTTGGAGGGTCTCCCAGTGTGGCGCACCCCTGTGCTTTCAGGATCTAAGGCCGCCCTGCTTCTGGGCCAGAAAAGCCTCTCACCAGGTCTGGGCCCTGAGTCCTGGGCCCCTGCTGTGCAGAACCCACTGTCTCTGGAGTTAAGACTCTCTCTCTCAAAAAAAAAAAAAGATAAAGCGATTTAAAGATAATTAATTGCATTAAACTATTGACTAACTACCTCGTTCAATAGTAATTCATTTAGAGAATATTAAAATCGGAGGAACAATAATAAAATTGATGCCAATTCTCACGGGGAGGGAGATGGCCAGCAAATTGGATACTTTTCTTAATCTGGCGTAAATAATAACACGTCTGCTCCCCTTCTCTCTCAGGCCGATTCCCGTATCATTTATTCCAGACTCTAAAGCCGGGTTTCATAATTGATATCAGTTACTCAATGAGTGCTTTTTCATTTGTTCTTGTTATCCGTGATAATTGCGAAGTTCAGCCTCTCTCAGAGTTGAGATTCGGCTCTACCGTGGAGGCCTGCCTGGTTCCTCCAGCACAGCTCAGGGGCAGGACTGGGAGGTGGGGGGCTCTGGCTGCTGCCCCGCCCCCAGGCGCTGTTGTACGCCTTTCGGGGTAGATGCACACAGCCCCCGCCTGGGGCCCAGATGCAGGGACCCGACCGTGGGGGCTGGAAAGTGCGGGGGCCTTCCTTGGGGCATGACCATCCCGAGCCCCGCCATCCCTGAGAGGCACGTTCAGTGGCAGACCCAGGGTTCAGAGCTGCGGCAACAATCCGTTTTTCAAACAAAAACGGTGAATCCCAAACGGCATCTGGGGAAAAAATGCCACAGAGCCTGGAGGAGAATTTGGGAGCTGGAGAAAGAGAGGGACACTTGACTGAGGGGCAGCTGGACCAGGGGTGGGGCGCCGCAGGGAGGGATGCTGGCTCCCAACCTACTCTCCCTCTCTGAGCCCTGGGCACAGGATTGTCGCAGACAGGCCGGCCCGGAGCCCCGGCAGCCAGTCGGGTCCTCGAGATGACTATTTGTTATTTATTCACTTATTTATTCATTTATAAAGTGTTTACTTAGCTCGGTGCAGATGTAACATCTCATTTACAGCGCGGCCTCGGGGCATAGAAACAATTGGCAACAAAAGAGTAACTCCGGAGAATTAGAGAAACACACGCGCGCACACACACGCGCACACACACACACCAACAACAGAGCTGGGTTGGGGGAGCGGGTAGGGCGCAGAGCGCGGGAGAGGGGCCGGGACCCGCCGTCGGACTCTGGGAGGCGACCCCGCAGGAGTCGGGTGGGGGCTGCGCGGGTGCGCACTGACCCGGCTGGGCTGGCCGCGCTTAGGGCGCCTTTGGAGCGGGTCCGGGCCTGCCCGGGACCCCGAGGCGGCGGCAGCCAGGGCGGCCCCACGCAGGGCGTGCACCTCTGCTTCGCGGTGCCGGCCCCTCCCAGCCGGCGCCCTGAAGCCCTCTTCCCGGCCCCAGCGGAGGGCACGCAGGCCTCGCCGCGGACCACCTCCTCCCGGCCCCCATCGCGGCGGCCTGAGCCCCCTGCAGCCCGTCCTGGTGGCCGCGTGACCATAGCCGCGCAGCGGGGAAACTGAGGCCCCGCGGCGCTGTGGCCCGGGCGCCTGGGAAGGTGCGGGGAGCGGAGGGCTCCAGCTGGGGCGCGAGGGATGGAGGGGGCGATGGGGGGGGCGCGCTGGCGGGACCCCGGGCCCGGCCCTCCCCTGCGCCGCCGGGGTCTCGGCAGTGGGTGTCAGCCGGCCGCTCACAGAAGGGGCTGCAGGG
>NC_058407.1:175537933-175542995 GCF_002201575.2 Neomonachus schauinslandi | reverse complement strand
AAAAAAAAAAAAAGAAAGAAAGAAAAAGAAAGGGAAAAAGGGAAAGAAAAAAGTAAGGAAGAAAAAATAGGGGAAAAGCTGGAATATGAAAGTAAAATGGATTATTTAATTAGCTAATTGACAATCAACTTCTTCTTAATTATTGACTTAATTAAGAAAGCGGAGCCCCAACACTGCCCCCATCCAGCGTGCTGGTACGCTGGCAGGATTTCCAAAGGCGCCCTGCTCTTCCCCTCCACCTCTACCTCCAGCTGCTGGGAGGCAGCTTCCTCTCCTCTCAGCGGGGTCCCCAGCCCCCCTCCGCCCCAGGAGAGGGTGACTGAGAGAGATTCTCCTCTGACAGCCAGGACAGGGGCATCAACCAGCTATGCGGGAACTTTCCCAGAAGGGCCCAGGGGTGCTCTTCCTTCCCCGACTTCCCTGGTTCAGGCGGTGTGTTGGGTGCCGGGCTGTGCTGGACACCCCTTCCTGGTGGTCCTGATGCTCCAGTGCTGGGCAGGCAGGAGCTCTGGGGGGCACCGGCTGGGGCCTTGGTAGTCACCATCTCAAGCATATTCGGAAGAACCCGCCGGGTGACTGCTCTCACTGTCTCCATTTTAAGGAGAGGAGAGTGAGGCTTATCTCACACACAATTTTAGGGGCAGCCAAAAGTTCAGGGAGAGTGAGCAAAGGGAGAGGAGGTGCAGTCGGAGACAGGTGGGAGTGGTCATTTAGGGCTGCAGGTTGAACAAGGCAGGATGGGGGCTGGGAGGGTCATGGTCTAAGCTGAATCTCAAAGACTAGCTGAAGGGCATGTAATGGATGGTGTAATGTGTCACAGGCCCCTTCCACATGGGTGCCCTCTTCCCTAACTGCGGGGACCCCCCCAGCTGAGGCCCTCCCTCAGCAATTCCCTGGCTGAGGGGGACTGCCCCCCAAGGTTGGCTCCTTCACTGCGGATACAAAGGTCGGCCGTGGACCTCCATTTGGGACAGCTCTGAAGGACGGAGCCCTGGAGGCCCTGTAGGGTGCAGTTCAATGTCTCCTTCTGTCCAACCCCCTCCCTCCCACCTTCCTCCCCCAGCAGCCTCCACCACAGCACACAGAGCTCCCTCTCTGACTTCCCTGATGTCCTGCAGCCGCTGCCCAGGCCACGAGGCCCAGCAGACAGGGCTTGCTGATGAACTGGGAGGTGGAGAAGGACAGAGGTCCAGCAGGACATCCCACGGTTGGTCTTCTGGAGCTGGACACTGGAGATGTGGGGGCTCTGTGCTGGCTCTCAGAACATGTATCCCATCTTCCCCCTTGTTCCTCCTTCTCTGGGGCTCCAGCTTTCTACTTTCCCTCCTTGCTCCTCTTTCTCAGATTCTACTTTCTTCCTTAAGGCCCTGACCCCCAGCCAAGCCCTCTCTGGGATTCCTTCTGTTTTCTGAAAAGTCCAAAGCAGCCACTTTGCTGGGGGCTGGGGTCTTTTCTGAGGGGCTGGGCAGGAAAGGGAAGGCAGCCCCCACCCCAGGGGACACTGCTCTGGACCTCACCCCGTGTCCTCTGGGTGCTGAGGGCGGGTGACAGTGCAAGGGCCGCTGCTGGAGTTGGGGAGCCCCAGCTGGGACCCCTGGCACCACAGTCACTGAGACCCACAGACCCTGGCAGGGTTGAGGCCAGGCCTGAGGCAGGAGGGAGGACTTGGCCAGCCACCCTGCTCTCCTCCTCCTGCTTCAGGGCTCCGTGAAGAGCAGAGAGGCCAGAGGAAGCCATGGAAAAGCATGTTTGTTGGGAACCTTTGCAGGTTTGCTTGAGGGATTGGGCACAGCTTCCTGAACTAGAAGGTTAGGGAGGGCAGGGCAGACCCCCAACACTGGGGTCTCTTTCTGAGCCTTGGAAGGGTTCAAGAGCTCTCAGTTTGCTCTCCTTGAGAGAGCAAGGAGAGTGGCTGGGTGTGTGTCCCAGGCCGGGGCAGCATTGCAATCCCTGCGTGGGGGAGGGCCTGGACTGGGTTGTCTTCCTCTGTGAGCCACTGTCACAGTTACCCAGAGCCCTTGGTCTTCCTAGCTGTGAGCCTGAGGTCCTGTCTGCAAGAATATCTCAGCCAGCCTTGCAGAGACTGTCCCCTCACAGATTTGGAATTTCAGGGATCCGTCCCTCCCACCCGCCCAAGCTCAGGCGTTCCAACGACATCCTGACCATCTTCACACTCCAGGATGACGCGGAGGCTTCTGGGCCCCAGCATCCTGTGAGAACTGGTCAGATCTGGGTGTTAAGATGTACCTGGGATTTGTTTTAATCAGGAACAGTGAGACATGCAGACACAGAAAGGACTGTCTTGAAGAAGTTTACACGGATTCCTGGATCCAGGAGATGAGGCCCACCACGCAGGACTGTGGGGACTCACCAGGAGGCCGAGGGAGCCAAGGAAAAAGCAAGGCCCCAGGGCTTTTATGTGGTGTCTCAGGGGAGGAATGTGTGATGTCAGATCAGTAAATTTGAGTGAGTTTAGGACTGGCTAGTTTGAATAATTTTGGCAGGCTCAGGGGCATGGAGGTTTGTCCCTATTTGTCTGGTAGCTGACCCCAGGTGATTAGCAGCAGGATGGTGCCTCCTGGAGCTTAAGAGCCAGAGACAGGAGGCTGTTCAGGGTGGGCTCTGGATTGGTTGGTTTGCATTTGAAAAAGGCATGGTCCTGGGGCAAGTTATTTACTGTCTGGGAGGAACAGTCTGTGCCCGGTCATAAGGCTGCAGATGCCAGAGCATCTTACAGAAAGTAAGGGGTACCTGGCTGGCTCAGTCGGTGGAGAACGCCGCTCTTGATCTCCGGGTCGTGAGTTTGAGGCCCACACTGAGTGCAGCGACTACTTAAAAGAAATGAATAAATAAATACATAAATAAACAACATTTTTAAAAAAGAATAAAAAAGGAGTACAGAAAGTATGAAAACATGGTGAACACACCTGCCCCCCCCCAGCTTTGTGGGGGAGGGAGGCTGAAGGTTCAGACCCGTTACTACTCATGGCCCAAACACAGGGATCGAGGAGGGTGCTGGCCCAGGGCCTGGGGGAGGGGCCGGGCTGGAGGGCAGAGCGTCTGTGGGGCGCACTGTGGGCGGTGGCCCCAGGCCCAGAGAGTGCTTTTCTGCAGATCTGTCCAGAAGTGAGGTGCTCCCCAGCCCTCACTGGGGGCCAGCGAGGGGCCCCGAGCTTTATCATTGCACTCAGGCTTGACCTATCTTAGGTGGGCTCCATGCTGGCTCAGTGGGCTGGTGAGGGCAGCCACTTGGGTCACTTTGCCCAGAGGGGAACTCGGGGCTGACATTGGGTTGTGTGGAGGCTGCCCGGGCACCTTTCTGGGAACAGCCTGACAAGGCAGAATGGGGCTGCGGTGGTGGGGTGTCTGTGCAGCAGCTGGGGGCCCCTGCCCTCCTCTGCAGGGAGCAACCTCAGCTTCCCATGAGTCACCTGGGGGTCCCCATCCTCTGTTTCCCGACCTTGTCAGAGACTGAGGGTTGAGTAGCAGCCACAAGAAGCCGGAAGGATGGTCAGGTCGATTTCCTGCCACCGGACTTTGCCTCCCTCTGCGCTGATTTCCGGGCTTGTGACTAGTGCTGACTTCTAGATGCCTCTCTTAGAAGGCTGAGAGGGGTCTGAGCACGGGGCCAGCAGGGTCTCCGCAGCGCGGGAAGGCCCTGGGGCCTGAGCCCCCGGGCATGTGCACCTCTCTGATCCCTCCCAGGGTGGTGGTGAGAATTTAGGGGGATAACAGGTGCAATGGTCTGAACTGTGTCCCTCCCCTCAAAATTCACACGTTGAAGCCGCAGCCCCCCCGCACCTCGCACCTCAGAGTGTGACTGTATTTGGAGGCGGGGGTCTTTAAAGAGGGGATTAAAGTATGATGAGGTCACTGAAGTGGGCTCTGCTGCAGCAGAACTGGGGTCCTGTGAGAAGGGGAGATGAGGATGCAGATGTGCACAGAGGACCACCACAGGGGTCGCAGGGGGCTGTCTGCAGGCCCAGGAGAGAGGCTCAGGAGAAACCAGCCCTGCCCACACCTCCACCTCTGACTTCTGGTCTCCAGACCCGAGAGACCACATATGTCTGTGGTCTCAGCCCCCTGCCTGGGAATTTGTTCGGGGAGCCCTTGCAGACTAACGCACCTTCCGTCACAGGGAGAGCACGGGTCTGGCGTGAAGGAGGTGCCTGCTGACTGGCCTGGGTTACCGGCAGTCTCATCTGGGCCCTGGGGTGACTTTGGGGGTGGGGGTTCTGACATCCCCAGGCCTCAATGTCCTCACTGGGGAAGTGGCTCCCGCTGGGCCTCTCCAAGGCTTGGGGACAAGTCTGTTCCACCCAGGAGCAAAGCTAAGGCCAGGAACAATGCTTCGCTCTCCCCCAGGCCTGTGGAGGGGTCCCGCATGTCCCTGCCTGGAAGTCAGGGCTGTTCACCAGCCGAGCTCCAGCCTCCTCTGTCTCCCAGGGCTTTGGGCTGAGCCATCAGGAAGTGGACAGATGTCTCTTTCGGGGGCATGCTTCTGTGTCTCAAGCCTTCCTTACAGGCAGAGAGGAAGTTTAGGCTGGCCTTGGCCTTGGCTTCTGTGGAGGGAGCTGGCCTGTGGGGTGGAGGGCTGTTCCCAGCTTTTAGCTGCAGATTTATGTAAATATGGATTATGGAATTTGGCCCCAATTCTCCCTTCCCTTTCCCTCCTCCCCTACCCCAGAGCAGACTGGGCATTAGCGCCCGTTGGTGGGTGGATTTCTGCAGCCTGTCAATGAGCAGCAGTTAATTCTCAGGCAAATGTCTACTTATCTCACAGTTGCGGTGGGCTTAGGCATTTGCAAGGGACCACCTTGCTCAGCCTGGAAGGAGGTGAAAGGGAAGGGAGGGGTGCAGCAGGCCACAGAGAAGGGGGGCTTTCCTGACCCTTCCTTGTGGTTTCTCTTGGCTTCAGGGTAAGAGTCACATGCAGCCACCAGGAGCAGGGGAGAGAAGTGGTGCCCAGCAGGCAGGCCAGTCTCTTCTGCCTTTGTGACTCAGGGCAGGGCCCTTCCTCTCCTCTCCTCTCCCCTCATCTTCCCTTTCCTCCCCTCCCCTC
>NC_058407.1:175533975-175537923 GCF_002201575.2 Neomonachus schauinslandi | reverse complement strand
TCCTCTCCTCTCCCCTCATCTTCCCTTTCCTCCCCTCCCCTCCCCTCCCCTCTTCTCCCTCTCTCTTTTTTTTAAAGTAAACTCTACCCCAGACATGGGGCTCGAACTCATGACCCCGAGACCAAGAGTCGCATGCTCCACAAACCGAGCTCTGAGGAAACAGACACTCACCTGCCCCGTAGGGTGGCTTGGGATAAGGCTAGTAAGCCTGTCATCTGGAACCCGGCCACCTGAAACCTAAAGGCACGATTCTGTCCTCTACCACCTCTGGTTTAGAAAGACACAGAACAACGGCACACATTTGGCTAAAGCTCAAGCAAAGTCTGGTCGGGCATGCTGAGCCAAGCCTCCTGCACACTCGCAGGCCCACGAACAAGGAGCCGGCCCTGCTGGGAGACAGGCTCTGGTCCCTGGGAGAGTCCCTGAAGGAGGACCCAGGGAGGGAGTGGACCCCAGAGGCCTCCTCGGGGTTGCACAGAAGTGAGAGTGAATGTTGTCCAGTTTAATAAGCAGCACGAGCAACATCATGTTGGGCCGAGACACCAGGTGTGCCAGTGGGGCACGGAACACGGGTCCTGCGTGCTCGGCTTCTGTGGGTGGGCTGGCCCTGGTTTGCCCTGCACCAGTGGGATCGTCCTGGTCTGCCACCCAGGAGGACCGAGGTCCCCTGGGTGCAGGTGACCACTGTACCCTTGTCTTCTATCTTCCCCATCAATCCCCTTCTCCCACTGGTTTCAGAGCCACAAGAACCACGAAATTAGTTCTAAAAAAATTACCCCTTCACTTCACTGCTAATCCCCTAACTCCCTTAATTAAGTCAATGGTAGCCTAAATTGTTCTAAACATCTTTTGGGGGATTATATATTTTAATCATCATTATCCAATGAGTATTTGATTATACAGTCATCATATAATCAAGAGTAAAAATTATAATCCAAAAAAAGGCATTTACTAACACTTTAAAGGCCGGGGTATTTGATAAAGAGTGCTGGAGGATTAGGTACTGCACTGAGAGATGCCAGGGGCTGCCCGGTCAGGGACTCGAGTGGCCGCTCCGTTCTGAAAAATAAGACCATGATTTAAGGAAAAAGGAAAAAGAAAACCAAGCTGTCCTGTCTTCTCCCCGTCGTTCCCTGCTCCTCGAGTCACTAGGTGTCTTACTGGGACAGCTGTGGTGGAAGTGATTTCTAGAAATATCACTAGGTTTGGGGTTTGCACAGAGTGTTAAGGGAGCCCCTGAGTTGGCTGATGAGATCTGGAGCCCATGAGGTCTTCTGGCCTGTGTGCTGGGGTTTGATCCCAGCTTCCCGCTGGGAGGCCGGAACTGTCCACTCTGGCCCACCCCACCCCCTGCGAAGCTTGGCAACTCCTAGCGGCTCTCAGTTAACTCAGGAGTTGGGGGGACAGACAGCAGCAGCTGAGAGTGAGGAGTCTGGGTCCAGCCCTGCCACTTGCCTGCTGTGTGACCTAAGGCAAAGTGCCCAACCTCCCTGTGCCTGGGTTTCGGAATCTGTGAAATGGAGGTGATGCAAGGACCCAGTAGGCTTGTGGGGAGCTTTAAGTGAGGGAATGCTGTGAAGGGCTAACAGCACCTGGCCTTGGTTAGCACTCTGAAGTATGAGCTGCTACAAACAGCTTAAAGGGGACACGGAGCTGCCCAGTCCCCCAGATAATCCAGAAACCACTTGGGTGCAACTTCCCAGGCCATTTTGGGGTGTCTCTCCTGTCAGTCTGCCTTCCTCAAGGTCAGAGGAGCCCATGTGGGACTGGAAGAGGCCTTCTGGTCCGCTGAGTCCAGCCTTCTCTGTTTAAAGAAGGGGAAACTGAGGCCCAGAGAGGAATGGGGAGTGGAGGCTCAAGGTCTACTGTTCTCTTTCACTGTGCACCCCTCTCTGCCCCCAGAAAGGCTGTTTCCCACCCTGGGGGCTGTTCTTTGCGTGATATTGCAGAGGGGGTAGGACGGGGGAGTGACCAGGCATGTGTCGCCTCTGTCCCCGGACCTGCGTGGGGGTGCGGAAGGGAGGCAAGGCGGGCAGAACCTCTGAGTGGCTGGTGGTGCTCGGCTCCAGGTGTGTGGTGGAGAAAACCGTGGCTTCCTTCCCCCTCCGATCCGCGGACTCACCTGTCTGTGTGCATTATAGCATCTGGAAAGGGCAAATGTGCAATAGTAAAGCAGAAGGAAAAACATCTCTAACTTTCCAAGTCACTGATTGGACTTAGTATAAAATCTCTTGGTGGCTTGCTGGTCACCCCAGAATGAAGGCCGGGCACTCGGGCCCCTTACACCTTGTCCTCTGGGGCCCTTCCTCCCCCTCCACGGCATCCGGCCACATGAAGTCACACTGCTCCTGCTGCGTTTCCTCCTCTCCCTGCCTTTCCTGGCAAACTCCTACTCATCCTCAAAGGCCTCCCTCAAGTGCCCTCTCCTCTGGGAGGCCCTTCTGGATTGCCTCAGGCAGGCCCACTGGCTTTGCTGTCA
The DNA here is from genome assembly GCF_002201575.2 of Neomonachus schauinslandi. NCBI lineage: Eukaryota > Metazoa > Chordata > Mammalia > Carnivora > Phocidae > Neomonachus > Neomonachus schauinslandi. The sequence continues at coordinate 175,535,444 of NC_058407.1, read as the reverse complement.
GTTCTTATCTCTGTGATAGCACCTGTCGGAGGGCTTCATGCGGGCCAGCATCCCGCCAGTGAGGTTGTCTCCCGACACACCCACCTTATGGATGAGGACACCGAGGTCCAGGGAGGGGCATCGACTTGTGCAGGTCATCTGGCGTTGTGCTGCAGGGGGCTGAAACCCAGCCCTCCTGCTGCCCCAACCTGGACACTTTCCCTTGTGTCCTGAGTCCTGACACAGGCGTCCGCGGGCCTGCCACTCAGGATGACCGCGTCCGGCCCCTCCCGCTGGGCTGGATCCCCTGTTTTTCTGCCCAGCCCCCATCCCTGGGCGCCTGTGTCTCCCTCTGCTCTTCCCAGGACTGGGGGGCGCTGCCCCCACCCGCCGTGCCTCTGGTGACCCCTGGGCCAGGCGAGTGATGGTGAGACCATGCTGTGAGTCCCCCTCTATTGACGTCTGCTGAAATCGTTGGAGACAAAGTTCCTGCGCAGACATTACAGCCACTTTTCAGAGCGAAACATCTGTCATTTAGCTCTATGACGCTACGGGGACGGCACTTAGAACAATCTTGTTGCACTTAATTTATTTTCTTCCGAATGCTGCCGAGGAGGGTGAGTTCCTAGGTGCTCTGTTTGGACAAATTTGACTCCTGCTGGGTGAGGATGCCCCCGCCCCCCGCAGGGGACCCGCCCAGGGGCTCTCATCAGCCGATTGATTTATCCCTTCTCAGACCTGCCAGGAGCCCTCGGTGGGAACGCCAGTGGACCACCTTCCCTCCCTCTGCCAGCCCCCGGCCGGCCGGGTCGGAGGAGACTGCACGCTGGTCTGAGCTGGGATCTTCCCATGGGGAGCAGCGGACCAAGGGCTTGCCCATCCCCCAGCCGGCCGAGCTCTCCTCACCCACATCTCTGCTCACCCAGCGCCAGGGCCGGAGACCCCACTCTGGTCCTCTGGGACCCCTCGTCCCTCCTCCAGGATGAGAAATCTGCAGAGTCAGCTCCTGCCCAGGTGTTTCTCCCACACCAGGGGCCAAAAGTGAGTCCCACCCTCAGGGTTGCCACTTTCGGGCCTCCTGTCCTGGCCCTGTCCCACCCTGGAGAGGCTGACAGAGGAGGAAGCAGAGACTCAGAGAGGGTCTTACACTTGCTGGGGGACACACAGCAGGGCAGTGGCAGAGCTGGGTTTTGAAGATGCCTTCCCCACTCTGCCTTCCCAGGAGGGCTGACAGCAGGGAACAGAGAGGCTGGAAGAGGCCATATGAGGGCAGATTAGGGCTGGACAGGGCTGCAGGGCAGGGCGGTCCCTGAGCCAGACATCAGGGCCAAAAACAGCCCCTTACCATCCTCCATCTCGCCTCTGACATGGGGCAATAGTACTCCTCTGAAATAACAAGGCCCTGCCCTGCTGGCTACCCTGGGGAACAGCCGTGGGGGCTGGCCATGGGGGCCAGCCATGGGGGACAACACTGGGGGACAGCCGTGGGG
>NC_058407.1:175529904-175533875 GCF_002201575.2 Neomonachus schauinslandi | reverse complement strand
TGGGGGCCAGCCGTGGGGGACAGTGCTGGGGGCCAGCCGTGGGGGACAGGGCTGGGGGCCAGCCGTGGGGGACAGCGCTGGGGGCCAGCCATGGGGGACAGCCCTGGGACCCCTGTGTGGGGACAGATGTGGCAGAGACAGAGAAAGGAAGAAAGACGACCTTCCCCTGCTCCGCCCTGCCCTGTTGCCCCTGCCTCATAGCCCGGCTGCTTGGTCCCAGCCCACCTGCCTGAGCCCCTGAGGAGCATTTCTGGGGTGTCTTCCCTCCCCACCCCTGCTCTGGTAAGGCCAAGACCACGTGGGAATCCTCTGACACGTGTCTCCATTTTAGGGGTGAGGAACCTGAGACTCGGGGAGTCTGGGATGTGCTGCAGACCGCTGCCTCAGCTCACGAGAGCCATGCCGCCATCGGGAAGCTCACGTGGCTGGCTGGAAATGGGCCCCAGTAGGAGTATCTACACCACAGAGATGAGCGTAATGTTACAGGTGCCCCCCGCAGAGAGCTCCGTGTCACACACTGCCCAGCACAGCGCTGCCCAGGCAGACGGCGGCCTCAGTGAGCGCCCGCACCACACACCCACTGAGCCCCGGCGCCTCCCAGGGGCTCTCCGCCGCAGTCTCCTGTAGCCTTCCCAGCAGGCCTGCGAGGTCCATGGTCACGGGGGAGCAGGGACGCTGCTGGAGCATGACCTGCGCCCCGGCTGGCGAGTGCCTCTCCTGAGGGCTGCCGCGTCCGCGTGACCCTGTGTGGGAAGTGTCGGCACCCCAGACCACACTGTGCAAACAGGCTCGAAGCAGCCACGGGACTTACCTAAGACCAGGGACCACGGGTCCTGGAGCAGCGGTGGAGTGGGTGGCTGCCGGGGGCCCTGGGGTGGGAGAAGTGGTGGGGGGTGAGGACATAGGGACTCAGGAGCTCAGGATGGCCCAGGGTGGTGCGAGGAAACCTCTGTCCCCATCCTGGCGTTGTCACCACCTTCTCATGTGATCTGAGCCCCCCACCTGCTCCGAGCCTCAGTTTCCCCATCCTGTGTCTCCTCTCGGGATCTGCCCCCCCCATGCTGTGGAAACCTCTCCTGCCCCTACTCCCAGACTGTTGGACCAGCCTGGGAGTGTTCCTATGGCCCAGACCCCAGATGCCCCTCAGGCCTGGGGCCTGCCGGAGGGCAAGGCAGGGCCCTGGGCAGGAGACAGCGGTGTGGAATGAAGCTTGGGGGTGGGGAGCCGGCCAGGGGAGCCACACCTGCTGGGATGAGGGGAGGAGCCCAGCTGTGCGTCCTGCTGAAGCCTTCTGGGACCACCTGGCCCCCCCCGGGTGCACCCACAGCCACCTCTGCAGGCTCCGTCTCGGCATTTCCTTTCTGTGAGTTCCTCCTGGGCAGGCAGGAGCTGAAGCAGCGGGGGTCACATCCCGGGTGGCACCCAGCAGGTGCCTTGCACCCACCCGGTGCTCCGCGAATGTGTGTTGCTTCAAATTGGATGGGAGTCGTTAGGTGTGGGGTGAGGGGGCAGGACGTGCTCATGCAGGCCCATCAGGCTCAGCCTGGAAGGAGCCAGGGCCGGGGTGCCTGCCAGACACTGAGCCTGGGTGCTTCTGAGTGGGGCAGGCTGGGTGCTGGGCAGGAGCACCGGGTCCTCCAGGGCAGACAGGGCTTCCCCCTAAACCCGCGCGTGCTGAGTGTTCAGTCTGCGCCTGCCCCTAGGCGGGCGGGTGACGGAGGCGAGGCGAGAGGAGCCACGTGGGCAAGTCCTCCTCCTGGCTGCCTAGGTTTGGTTCAGACGTTGGTTTCAGCCTGGCTGAGCCAGCCCAGGGCCCAGGCACCTCCCCAAGCATCATCTCCCATCAAACGGCATGAGTAATTTAGTCTCTAATTAAAAGTGAGGTCAAGCCATGAAAAATGGCTGGATGTCCGGTGGCACCAAGATGCATTAAATTGCCAGCAAATCTGAGAGGCAGGCAGGCAGGATGCTTCAGTATGCCTTGGCTCGCTGTGGAGGCAGCAGGGTCCACCCTGGGGAGAGGGTCTCTGAATGAGGGCGAGGCTGCTGGGCAGACCCAGAGACACCCCTCTTCCTGCCACCATTGCCACCTGAGGGACTCCCTCCCTCCGGCCGCCACCACCCCGCGTTCCCCAAACACACCAGCTCCATCCTGCTGTGGGTGTGTGTGTGTTCTTTCTGGAACATTCTTCCCCCAGATATCTTCTTGGCTTGCTTCCTCACTTCATTCAGGTCTGTACTCAGATGTCCCCTTGCCTTTGTCCCAGTCCTTTTGTCCCACTCCCCGCCTGGGTCTCCGGGCAATACTTCTCACTGCTGGGCATTCTATATATTGAGTTGTCTGTCTCTCCAACTAGAGTATCAGGGTAGGGCCTTCGCCTGGGTCCTACCTGTCCCCAGCACCAAGGACAGCACCCGGCACACAGTGGGCGCAGGGGAGGCTGAGCACCAGAGCGGTGTCTCCCCAGCCCAGAGCCCCCTGGGGACAGGAACTGGCAGGTGCTGAGCTGCTGGCTTGCTCTGCTGGGTTCTCTCCCTCTGTTCTCCTCGTAGGTGGAGACCCAGAAGGCAGGCCCTGTGGTCCCTCACCCTGAAAGTGTCGTCCGACGCGAGGCGCTGTCCCCTCTGCTCTGGGATAGCTGGAGGGACGCTGCAGGGAGAGGCGTCCTTTGCTGCCTGGATGCAGACTGGCCACAGGAGAGCCCCACCCCTGCCCCATAGACACCAACCTTCCTGATGGGTCAGGGCTGAGGGGACGGCCGACAGCTTAGCGGCCCTGCCCAGGAGACAGCCAACTAGGGGCCAGGGCCAAGGGGCAGGTGCTGCGGGGGTGAGGCTGGGTCCCCAATGCCCCTTCCTGCCTTGAGAGGACAGTCCTCCAGTAGTAGCAGATCCCCACCAGGTGCTGCTTGGACCAGGGTCGCACAAGGAAGTAGGTCCAGAGCTGGACGGAGGAGAGGCTCCGTGCCCATGTTGCCACCAGATCCTGCCCCGGGGGCTCCCCAGCAGCACTGCGAGTCCTCACAAAGAAAGAGCCTCGAGTTATGAAGCAGTCCCTGGGCCCTGTGTGGTGGCACCAGGATCATTCCCACTTTCCAGAGGGAAAAACTGAGGCTCAGGGAGGTAGATGACCTTGCCCAAGGCCCCCAGTTGGTCAGTGGCTAGGAGCTGCCCACTGTGCCCTTCACCGTAGCATGGGGTCTGAGACCACCCAGCTCCCGCTGGCCCCACCCACCCCTGCTGAGGTTCTGAGAAGTGAGGTCAGAGTCCAGGGCCAGGGATGCAGTTGGGACAGATGCTTGCTTGGGGGCCAGAGGCCAGTGATTTTATCCCTTGCAGGGGGCTAAGTGAAAGTCCCACCTGGGGCACCGACTGGCACCCAGGGCCCCTGCCCCAGCTCCTGCTGCCCATGCTGCCCCAGCTGCCTTCCGGCCAGCCGGCCCTGGCCCCCTGGGAGGATCCTGGTTTGCATTTTCCTAGTGGAATCACTGAGGGGTGGTGCCGGGGAGGGAGGGGCCCCGTTGGCCCTTGGGTAGCAGATTAAAGATGGATATTTTGTTTGTTACAATCAAGACCTCTGATTTCAGTTTTATAAATTTTTAAAATATTAATTATATTTTGGAAAGTGTTCCGAGGTAAATGTATTAACCACGGCTGCCTGCTTGGATGGCGGCTCTGTGACTTGGCCCGGATTAGAGCAGAGGAGGAGGTGGGGCATTTAATCCACCTTGTTAAGTTATTAAATTTTCTTTATTTACACACGCACCCACTTTCATTAGCATTGTAACAGGTGCTCATTAACAATTTATCATTTGGGAGGCAAGCGAGACAACAGGGAGAGAGACATTGCTACAAAGTTTACTCTTAATTACAAGGAAGAGGCTTTGAGGACAAAACAAGGCTGCACCCCTCCCCGTCTCCCTGCCTTCCCAACCCCCCCCCCCCCCCCCCCCCCCCCCCCCCCCCCCCCC